>NW_027129016.1:0-33826 GCF_037325665.1 Littorina saxatilis
CCCTTCTTTGAGCTATGTGACGTCAGAGGCCGACAAAAGTCTGTTTAGGCGGCCAGCCGAGGACTACAAAATAGTGCATGTTTGTGTGCGTTCAATCATAAAAACTACAAGAAATTCTACCAGATACATAAATTTTATTTGTATTTTTTTTACCAAAATATGACAATTTACACATATCTCGACAGTCGTTCACCTCGACCGCTAGCGCGGTCTCGGAGGAACACTGACTGTTCGATCTGTGTAAAATGTCCTATTTTGGTCAAAAATACATACAACGTTTAATGTCCTGTTTGGATTAAAACAAGCTCGAAAAAAAAATATACAATAGAAAAAGCACAATTTCATAAGAAGCGCTTTACACTACTGCGCTATACTGGCTTTCTGTGGCGTGAACGCGACAGCGGTCGCCGTCAGGTATGAAATCGACACAGGTATTGAGTTTTGTCTTCGTATTGTCTTTCATAATGTGAGTTCGAAGGGTTGACTGAATGTATTAATTTCGTCTACGCGACATGTTTTAAGATATTGCTTACTTGTCAACTGCGATCACATGTCTAAACGGACTGCGGCTGCCAGTTTCGGCCCAAACTAACGTTCACACCTGCTTTTCACAACCTTAAAATCATGTTTGTTTTAAATTTATTTTTTTAATACATTGTACTATCTCTACATCACCAATACATAAAATTCATACACTACCATCTCGCTAACCGACTGCTAAACGTATCAGACGGACGGGACGGCTCTCAGTTAGCCGAATTCAATCACGTTGTCTTCTGCGCTTGAGTGCACCCCATACACACCTCTTGACATACTCTTGACATACTCTTGAAAGCGATAAGACACCACCCGAGTAGCCAACGGCGGCTTTCTTTAATTGCGATAACAACTCGGGTAGACAGTTTCAAACTGTCGTTAAAGACAGGTCCAACTACACTTACTTTTAAGATGTTACATTATGGAGGTCAAAATGGCCAATTTTCTGTAGTTTTTTTTGGAACAATCTATCCTGTTATTGTATTAAAAAAGAAGCTTTAATTTTTCGGCACTATATTTGATTATGTTGGACTCAGTGGAACTCATTCTGATAAGCATCGCTTCACGGCTATTGCCAGTTGTCTCTCTGACCGGACGCTACAGTCCTACGCGAATCTATATTAAAAAAAAAGAATACAGAGTTATCTCCCATATGTTTTTCGCGAGCACTGATCTAAATTTGAGATCAGTGTTCGCGAGACGAAAATGATTGCAGATTGGCCGACTTCGACAGTGATCTCCGTTCTGTTCTTCACAGTTATGATAAAGACATCGTTCTAAGGTCAAAAACAAGTCGAAATTTTGGGACTGCTGCCGGAAGGAGACCGTAATATATGGTTTTATCACTGTCAACTGGTTACAGAAAAATCGTCTGCTCCAGTGAGCGCCGAAACCAAACGGTTGATTATCACGTGACACTTTTGTCATATTTAGAATTGTTTGCACAGTAAATACAGCCGCGAAAAATAGCTCGCTTGAAACTGTCTTACATTTCAATTCCTTCGTAATTCTAAAATGACAAAACACCATGAAAAATCATTATCGACGATCGCGAATCTGCTTATATCAATAATACATTACAAAAAGCTCTAAATATGCACACACACACACAAAAATCGGTTTCCTTGCCAGACAAGGAATCTCAAGGCATCCTGTCAGGGAGAGAATGACCTGAACTCCTTTTGACCTGAGTTCAAGATGAGTGGAACTGTCCTAACATTCTCAGAGAATTATTTTCAAAGTTTATGTTTGTTTTAAACATTAATATGTGAAAACAGAATTAAGGTAGGTGATCAGCGATGCTGTCAAAACTACTCACATTACGTCATATATGGCTGGTTTTTAGTGTTGATATTTTTGTTTCGAGCGACAGATTGACTGATTTGTTTCATATCGCTTAACCGGTATTTATTGTGTTTTTTTTAAACATTTTTTATTAGGTGTTTTTTGTGTTTGTTGTTGTTGTTGTTGTTGTTGTAAGCACGCTGCTGGATTACACACACACACACATACACACACGGCTGAGTCTGCAGGTGACCCGTCTGCAGTTTTACTAGATATTGCTCGTCGTCGGCGTGTGCTCTTTCAGTAGATATTTTTGTCTTTCTTTGCATCCACATTGTGACACAGTGAAGCCGTCCACGCTGGGTGGTGGGGGTGGTTTGGACTCGATAGATAAAATATTACGATTTTTAGCATAAAGAAAACAAATCCGAATTTTTGAGCGATGGGACAATAAAATAATGAAAAGAATTAAATAAATCTAATTGATCTCTTGACTTTGGGGTAGCGCAACTCTGTTGCTACTAGCTTTCTTCTGGGAGAATGCGACCCGAATTTCCCAGCGACGGGAAAATACATTAATGACAAAAACATCTTATAGATCCCTTGACTTCGGAGTATCGCGACTTTGTTGCTGCTAGCTTTTCTCTGCGAGGAAGCGCCCGAATTTCCCAGCGATGGGACAATAAAGTAATGAGAGAAAAAAAATCTAATATATCCCTTGACTTTGGGGTAGTGCGACTCGGTTGCTGATAGCTTTTCACTGGGAGGAAGCGACCCGAATTTCCCAGCGAATAGACAATAAAGTAATGAAAAACAACAATCTAATATATCCCTTGACTTTGAGGTAGCGTGTCTCTGTTGCTGCTAGCTTTCCACAGGGAGGAAACGCCCCGAATTTCCCAGTGATTGGACAATGAAGTAAAGAAGAAAAAACATCTGATAGATCCCCTGATTTGGAGGAAGCGCGACTTTGTTCCTGCTAGCCTTCCATTGGGGGGAATTGACCCGAATATCCCAGCGATGGGACAAAAAAGTAATGAAATAAGAATCAAAACATTTAATAGATCCCTTGACTTAATTTGGAGATGACAAGAAAATATCGGGCGTATTTACGTGATTTGTAAATCGCGGGGCGATTGTTTTACATTTTTACGAATCACGGGTTAACACGCTCGCATATTACGTCTTCTTTGCTATTCCTTCTGATTCTTTCTTTATTTGGTGTTTAACGTCGTTTTCAACCACGAAGGTTATATCGCGACGGGATTCCTTCTGATTCAGGTGTCGATCGCATTTACGATCAAAAACAGGAGTTTTTGCGTCAATTACTAAGGGCATTATGCCAAAAAGCGCTGTATGTCAGCAAGGACTTGTTAGTTTGCTTTGAAACTTTCTGAATATTTTGCCTACATACTACATGTAAGCTACTACGGGTAGTACATAGACAAATTGAACGAAATGACATAGGAATTAATGCCTTAATTTGGGTGCGTAATTTGTCGCAATAATTTGTTGCCGAAGGATTTTAATAGATATGCGCGGAGCGGAATGTATATGGCCTTTCTGATTCCTTATTGAAAACATTTAATAGATCCCTTGACTTTGGAGATGACAAGAAAATATCCGGCGCATTTACGTGATTTGTAAATCGCGGGGCGATTGTTTTACATTTTTACAAATCACGGATTCACACGCTCGCATATTTTGTGTTCTATGCTATTCCTTCTGATGCAGGTGTCGATCGTATGTGCGGTCAAAAACGGGAGTTTTTTGCGTTAATTACGAGGGGCATTATGCGAAAAAGCGCTGTATGTCAGCAAGGACTTGTTAGTTTGCTTTGAAACTTTCCGACTATTTTGACTACATACTACATGTACTACGGATAGTAGCATAGACAAATTGAACAAAATGACATGGGAATTAATGCCTTAATTCGGGTGCGTAATTTGTCGCAATACTTTGTTGGTGAAGTTTGTTTAATTCAACTGGTAAAAGTAGCACAAATGGTAAACATTATTTAGTGTGTGTTATTCATGTGTTATTTTTGTAAAAGAGTAATTCATTCAGTGTTCACAACAGGTGTTTTAAAAATGTGTTTAAAAGTGGAATGTTTACAGTATATACAACAACTTATTCGGAACGATAACCTCGATAAGATCAAACGAATTATGTATTGTTTGCTTGTCATGTGGGTAATCCTTACACGTAACAAACAACAAACAAACCACAAGGTAGTCCACATCGTATGGCCCATGCAGAGAGGTAATAAAAGCTCGGAAAAAATCAGACACTCAGCGAGCTACTTCTGTTCTCCGACAGGGCCTATTTCTCCCACATGAAAGTTAGCTGCAACAGAGTCGCGCTACCCCAAAGTCAAGGAATATATTAGATTTTTCTCTCTCATTACTTTATTGTCCCATCCCAAGGTAGTCCACATCTTATGGCCCAGAGAGGTAATAAAATCTCGGGAAAAAAATCAGACAGTCAGCGAGCTACTTCTGTTCCCTGACATATGGCCCATCATGGCCTATTGCCTATTTTCGCGGATAGGTGTGATATTGTGAGAGACGGACTGAATGACACTTGACTTAAAGTGTGAAGCGACTAGAACACCAAAAGCGTTTCTGCTTCAAGACAGGCCTTCGCACTTAGGCTGTGTCTGTGACGAGCTGGAAACATAAGTTAAATCAAAGCGTGAAATGTGTTCGATGTATTTTTGATTTCTTCAACATTAATTTTGTTTAAATTGCAGTTTCGGTATAAGCGTGGTCCCTCTTATATACTGATAATGGTAATAGTAATCATAAACAAGTCGCGTAAGGCGAAAATACAATATTTAGTCAAGTAGCTGTCGAACTCACAGAATGAAACTAAACGCAATGCCATTTTTCAGCAAGACCGTATACTCGTAGCATCGTCAGTCCACCGCTCATGGCAAAGGCAGTGAAATTGACAAGAAGAGCGGGGTAGTAGTTGCGCTAAGAAGGATAGCACGCTTTTCTGTACCTCTCTTTGTTTTAACTTTCTGAGCGTGTTTTTAATCCAAACATATCATATCTATATGTTTTTGGAATCAGGAACCGACAAGGAATAAGATGAAAGTATTTTTAAATTGATTTGGACAATTTAATTTTGATAATAATTTTTATATATTTATTTTTCAGAGCTTGTTTTTAATCCGAATATAACATATTTATATGTTTTTGGAATCAGCAAATGATGGAGAATAAGATAAACGTTAATTTGGATCGTTTTATAAATTTTTATTTTTTTTTTTTACAATTTTCCGATTTTTAATGACCAAAGTCATTAATTAATTTTTAAGCCACCAAGCTGAAATGCAATACCAAAGTCCGGGCTTCGTCGAAGATTACTTGACCAAAATTTCAACCAATTTGGTTGAAAAATGAGGGCGTGACAGTGCCGCCTCAACTTTCACAACAAGCCGGATATGACGTCATCAAAGACATTTATCAAAAAAATGAAAAAAACGTTCGGGGATTTCATACCCAGGAACTCTCATGTCAAATTTCATAAAGATCGGTCCAGTAGTTTAGTCTGAATCGCTCTACACACACACACACACGCACACACGCACATACACCACGACCCTCGTTTCGATTCCCCCTCGATGTTAAAATATTTAGTCAAAACTTGACTAAATATAAAAAGATAAAACAATAATAAAGTTTTTTTATGTTTTGCAAATCCTGACATGGTTCTGGGCGTTTCACAAAATTAATGTGTTAACAAAATTACAAAGCAATGTACATAATGAACATTTTAAAACAAAACCATTTTCTCCCTATAAAAATCAACTAGTACTGTGGCATCAGCATTAACAGGGAAAACAAATCTGAAAATTATTAAAAGCACAATCACCTACAAGATGCACATTATAATACATTATTTATCCAGAATCTATCATAATATTGATTGTTTGTTATTATGTGTTTGCGGCTGCCAGTTTCGGTCAAACTAACGTTCACAACCTGTCTTTCACAACTCATGTTTGTTTTGAATTTTTTTTTTTAATGACATTGTACAATCTCTACATCACCAATAAATAAAATTCATACACTACCATCTCGTTATACCGACTGCTAAACGTACCAGGCGGGCGGGACGGCTCTGAGTTAGCCGAATGCAATCACGTTGTCTTCTGCGCTTGAGCGCACCCCATACACACCTCTTGACATACTCTTGAAAGCGATAAGACACCACCCGAGTAGCCAACGGCGGCTTTCTTTAATTGCGATAACAACTCGTTTCAAACTGTCGTTAAAGACAGGTCCAACTACACTTACTTGTAAGATGTTACATTATGGAGGTCAAAATGGCCAATTTTCTGTAGTTTTCGGGGGAGAAATCTATCCTGTTACTGTATTAAAAAAGAAGCTTAAATTTGTCAGCACATTATTTTATTTTAGTACCAGTTCAGTGCCTCATATGGCTTTTTGACCAATCAGGACGGATTCTAGGTGACCCTCTAAATGTTATAACGTTCAAGCAGGGACCCTTTTTGTTTATCAAGCAAAACATTGACAAGACAAAGTACAAATTTAAATCAACAATACCAACGTGATTTATTCTAAAGAATGACACTTCAAATGCTGCGAGATAATACTCTCTTTATCTAAAAAAAAGTACAGAAAAGCTAGTTTTGTCGGTGGGTGCTTCACGGAATAGCAAAGCACCGCCCATCCTCTGAGTGTGCAATGCCGACCCGCTCACTTGGAATCTAAATGATCAAAGTTCGAAAAAATCTAGTGAAATTGCGTCACTCGCTTTACGTCAAATGTATCTTTACAGCATTTCCCATCGTCTGGAGTCGGTTCTAAATCTCTCTCTCTCTCTCTCTCTCTCTCTCTCTCTCTCTCTCTCTCTCTCTCTCTCTCTCTCTCTCTCTCTCTCTCTTTCTCTCCTCTCTCTCTCTCTCTCCCCCTCTCTCTCTCTCTCCCTCTCTCTCCCCCTCTCTCTTTTTCTCTCTCTCCCCTCTCTCTCACTATTCTCTTTCTTTCTCTCTTTCTATCATCATCATCAACATCATCATCATCATCATCATCATCATCATCATCATCATCATCATCATCATTTTTCTTTTCTTTTCTTGCTCCTCTTACAGTATCACGGTAAATGTTCCCAAATAGATCCTAGTTACCTCAGAGGACGTTAATCCCCAAAGTCAGCCAGTCAGTCAGTCATTAAAGGCAAAAGCGAGGTAACGCACAACTGGGTCCGACCAGTAAAGCCGTCGCTGCCTGTGTGACAACCACCATAAAAATCTACCACAGCGGGAAACTTTCAAGTTAAGTATTTTCAACCATCATGTGCCCGCATTCAACTTTACAATCAAAGGATGTCTGTTGAGATAATCGAATGGATCAAAACTTTGAAACCTGCGCGCATATTCTAAGCCGACTAACACATAATTGTTAAGGACATCATAAAATGGTTCTCGGTGAAAACTTGACCGAGGGCCATTTTACGACGTCCTTGACTCGAGTGTGTGACGTATAGTCTTATGCTCTGCTTCTTGGGCAAGGTAAAGAACACCGAAAACATTTCAATGCCGTTCTCGAGCTACGCTGACTTTTACAAAGGGTACAGCTGACACGGCTTACGTAATCTGGTTTCCTGGTCATTTGTGTGAAAAATCTGTCCGACAAAGAAGAGGAAGAAGAAGTGCGCGCAGAGAGAGAGAGAGAGAGAGAGAGAGAGAGAGAGAGAGAGAGAGAGAGAGAGAGAGACAGACAGACAGACAGACAGACAGACAGACAGACAGACAGACAGACAGACAGACATACAGACAGACAGACAGACAGACTTTCCGCACTCGTTAAAATGTCAGTCGATACTGGAATGAATGTTGAAACATTGTAAACCTAAAAAAAAAAATAATAATATTAAAATTAAACATTCATACGAGTTACTATCTGTGACAAGAACGCATAAGAAGTATAGCAACTAAATATTAATCCGCTTACCCATTGCTCCTCTTCGCACCTCGGCCTGTGAGTCGTCCTTTTCCTGAGTACTTGCACACAAGTTTTGCGTATGCATACTTCAGTTCGTCTGGAAAGGGCTGTTTTGAATTCTTGTTCGCAAGTTGAACAGCACGACTGTATTTGACCACGTACACCAAATCGTTCTTTCTGGAAAAGTCTGCCAGCCGTTCAGTAAGATCATTCCAACTTCTGAATGTTTTCCCCAACTGTCATTTGTGCCATTTCTCAGCGATTGATCAACGGTGTGGTTATTATGGATGTAGTAAGTGTCGAATTGTGAGAATGCACAGTTCTGTCCGCCAAGTGGTTTTAAACACTGCGCGTAGCCTATTTGCACCAAGTAATAACGTGTCACATCAAAATAGTTCTTTACCTGTCAGATAGTTTAGCGCCAAAAACATGAACCAATGATAGCCCATGGATTAGTAAGTCATATGATGTTGGGGCGGGGCCAATGAACTAATGTCAACACAGTAAGTATCAACCAATGTTTGGCTCCGCCCCCACATCACGTGGACTGGGTGGCCGAGTGGTAACGCACTTGCGCTCGGAAGCGAGAGGTTGCGAGTTCGACCCTGGGTCAGGGCGTTAGCAATTTTCTCCCCCCTTTCCTAACCTAGGTGGTGGGTTCAAGTGCTAGTCTTTCGGATGAGACGAAAAACCGAGGTCCCTTCGTGTACACTACATTGGGGTGTGCACGTTAAAGATCCCACGATTGACAAAAGGGTCTTTCCTGGCAAAATTGTATAGGCATAGATAAAACAATGTCCACCAAAATACCCGTGTGACTTGGAATAATAGGCCGTGAAAAGTAGGATATGCGCCGAAATGGCTGCGATCTGCTGGTCGATGTGAATGTATGATGTATTGTGTAAAAAATTCCATCTCACACGGCATAAATAGATCCCTGCGCCTTGAGTCCGAGTCTGGAGATACGCGCGCGATAGAAGACTTCATATATATAATCACGTGACCCATAAACCCATCGCCTGTAATTAGATCATACTATTACCGCTTCAGTTCTGAGACATCTTGCTTGCTGGCGCGCGCGCAGAGAAAAAAATTCCCTCTTTATCTTCGCTTCTGATGCTCATCCTATTGTTGTTGGCACTCGGGTTTGCTTGTTTGTTTGCTTAACGCCCAGCCGACCACGAAGGGCCATATCAGGGCGGTGCTGCTTTTGACATATAACGTGCGCCACACACAAGACAGAAGTCGCAGCACAGGCTTCATGTCTCACCCAGTCACATTATTCTGACACCTGACCAACCAGTCCTAGCACTAACCCCATAATGCCAGACGCCAGGCGGAGCAGCCACTAGATTGCCAATTTTAAAGTCTTAGGTATGACCCGGCCGGGGTTCGAACCCACGACCTCCCGATCACGGGGCGGACGCCTTACCACGAGGATTGGAACTCGGGTAACAGGGAGCGAAGGGCAGTGCCCCACCTAGTGATCGAGTGCCACAACCCAGACTTTTCCCTTAATATATATATAGGTTTTAAACTCCTGCTTCCGGATTATACAAAACACATTAAAACATGTATTAAACAATGGCGACTGCACGTGAGAGGGAACAATAAAGAGACCAAAAAGCAATGTACTCACGTTAAAATGACGAACACGGAACGAATAACAGCGACGTTTCGACCTAAGGGTCTTCTTCAGGCACAAAAACACAAAAATACACACACAAAAAAGAAGAAGAAAGACGATAGAACAAATGAAGAGAAGAATAACTGACAAAACAACTGCACTGCACAAACCAACAAATGACAAAGACACAACACTTCGAATTAACCTAAAATAAATCTCATAACAAAATAATTGTAATAATTTTTTTTTTTTTTTACAGGAATGTATATGTTTCTGTGTTTGTTTTTGTTTTAATACAAAAAAAAACGTGATCAAATAATCAGAACTCTTTCAAAATACTCTGAATAAAATATATTAAATGCAATAACTTTTTTTTTTTAATTCAAATAAATGTTTTAGTTTGACTGCATTTGAATAGAAACTGAATTCTGATGAAAGCAGTTACTGTAAAGTCATTTGAAGTCACATGATAAAAATCACATGGTTTAGTTGAGCAGACCACAAAGTGCAGAGCTAAAATATGTGTATGAATCTGTGTGAAAATCCAGTCCGTTTGTCCACAGGGATGCTAGGAAGCAGTCAAATGGGGTCGCTCAATCTGCTCAAATCCAGTCAAATGGGGTCGCACGGGCCGACAAATGGGGACGTCCCCGTTTGTCGGAAGCGTCCCCATTTGACTGCTCTCCAGTGACAATCGTCCCCATTTGTCGGTAAAACCACCTACACACACACACACACGCACATACACACACACACACACACGACACACACACACACACACACTCACTCACACACACACACACACACACACACACACACACACACACACACACACACACACAAGCACACACACACACACACACACACACACACACACACACACATAACATGAAGCTGCTAACTCCCTCAAAACAAGACAGTGATTTGAACAGAGGAGGGGGGTAAAAGGAGCAGATTAACAAGGGGCAATCTGATTGGCTGAAACGAAACACCGCTCGGTTTTTCTCCTTGAATGTCCCGAAAACCACCGCACCGGAATCAGTCGGAGCGACTGTGGCGCCGTCTGCACATCGATTGAAGAACCCCGTCTACATCGCGGACTGAGGACACACAGGAGTAAGACGCTGGGTTTGGTGTCACTCCAGTAGAACACCCCCCTCCTCCCCGCCACTACCCCCCTCCCACCCCCACTCCTTTTTTATGACCCCCTTCAAAAGAAAAGATCTCCCCTTTATCAGTCGTCCAAGTTCAGTGTTTACATTCCCAAGTTCAGTGTTTACATTCCCAAGTTCGTACCGTATAACAATTCGGTTCATCGGTACCATCTCAGATCTGACCAAGTTCAGTGTTTACATTCCCAAGTTCAGTGTTTACATTCCCAAGTTCAGTGTTTACATTCCCAAGTTCAGTGTTTACATTCCCAAGTTCAGTGTTTACATTCCCAAGTTCAGTGTTTACATTGCCAAGTTCAGTGTTTACATTCCCAAGTTCGTACCGTATAAACAATTCGGTTCATCGGTACCATCTCAGATCTGACCAAACTTGTTCATGGGATGAGAACACCCCTCCACTGCGACTAATGCCGACATTCAACTGCCTGGTTAGAGTCAGAAAGGGTTGGATGAATCAACTTTTCAGATTGACACTAGTGGCAGTTACGACATTAAATTAAAAAATGCTCCTTTCCTTCATAGACAGCAGCTAGGGAGTTGATTTTTGGTATATGCCCAAGTGGAGATGTGGTCCCGACCAGCACCGCATGCGAGCCCCTTATCGGCTCCATGTTATTGTGCACATGTCTTCTGGGGCCCAGTTAGCCGATCTGGGTCCCGTATAGGGAGCATCTTGGGTAACCACGAATGGAGTGCGGGGATATAGCTCAGTTGGTAGCGCGCTGGATTTGTATTCAGTTCGATCCCAGGTTCGGCGGAAATTTATTTCAGAGTCAACTTTGTGTGCAGACTCTCTTCGGTGTCCGAACCCCCCCCCCCCCCCCCCCGTGTACACTACATTGGGTGTGCACGTTAAAGATCCCACGATTGACAAAAGGGTCTTTCCTGACAAAATTGCTTAGGCACAGTTAATAATTGTCTAGCTATACCCGTGTGACTTGGAATAATAGGCCGTGAAGGGTAAATATGCGCCGAAATGGCTGCAATTACTGGCCGTATAAAATTTCATCTCACACGGCATCACTGCAGAGCGCCTAGAACTGTACCCACGGAATATGCGCGATATAAGCCTCATTGATTGATTTGAGTGGAGAAATGCCGCCCACATTCACCCCATAAGTTGCCCACATACAGCAGAGCTATACGAGGGCCTTACCCCTTGTACAAGCCTGGACAGGTGTGAGATTGTGCACCGAATCGTTTTACACGGGAAAGACCGTACCGAGTGCCTCTAGGACCCTCGTTTTCGGGAAGTTCTAATTCCGGATGCAAAGTTCTGTTTCGGGAGTACTGAGATTTTGAGTGTGATTCCAAATAACCAACCAATCGGGGTAGTTTAAAATACTACGGGTCGCTAGTTAGAATCGGAAATTAGAAATTGTACGTGTTTGAAATGTTACGATTTGGTAGTTACAACCGGAGATTAGTAAATTGAACTTTTGTTTACCGAACAACTTTTTTTTTTTAAATCTAACCGGTGTCTGTCTGATGGAAAGCAACTCGCTGAGAAGGAGTATGTGCGGATGTGTGTGTGTGTGTGTGTGTGTGTGTGTGTGTGTGTGTGTGTGTGTGTGTGTGTTTGTGTGTGTGTGTTTGTGTGTGTGTGTGTGTGTGTGTGCGTGCGTACGTGCGTGTGTGTGTATTTGTGCGTGCGTGCCTGCGTACATGGATGTAAGTGTGTGTATGTATGTGTGTGTTTGTGTGTGTGTTTGTGCGCGCACGAGTGTGTGTATGCGTATGCATATATGTGTGCGCTCGTGCGTGCGTGCTTGCACGCGCGTGTGTGTTAGTGTGTGTTTGTGTTTATGTGTGTGTGTGTGTGTGTGTGTGTGTGTGTGTGTGTGTGTGTGTGTGTGTGAGTGTGGTATAGTCTGTAAAATTCTCGACAGATTTGTAAGGGTTCACATGGTCGTTCAAACTTAAAGGAAAGTATCTTTATTGGCTTGATATTTTGAGTCAAGAATGGTCTTATCCCATCAATCTAGCTTATCAAAAGCGAGCATTGGAAATGTGTGATTCTGAATGTTCAAGTCCAGACGTCTGGAAATAGTTTCATGACATTGTCGAATGTTCAACCCCGTGCTTTCTGAGGAGGGACGCGCGAGGAGAGGGTGGTGGTAAAAGCACAAAACGAAGTAATACCGAAGGAAAAAAGATGGAGAGAGAGAGAGAGAGAGAGAGAGAGAGAGAGAGAGAGAGAGAGAGAGAGAGAGATAGAGAGAGAGAGAGAGAGAGAGAGAAAAAAAGAGAGAGAGAGAGGAAGGGGGGGGGGGTGGTTAGATAGTTTTAACAGTTTGCAGTTGTCTACAACATTGGCAACAATACAGAAGGCATCGAACCGGACCGTTTATTCCAAAAAGATACCTTTATAGTTAGTCTCGCCGTGTCAAGTTTCAAATCACTCTGAAGTAAAAACAAAACAAAAACAAGTCGCGTAAAGCGATATAAAAACATTGAGTCAAGATCCACACCGAGACTACATTAAGATAGTCTCAGCTAACCATAACGAAGACCAAGACGGGTCACGCTCGCCTCCGCAAAGCACACGTCCGTAGTATACTTATACTGAACCTGTTTTCTTTCATTCTGAGCACATTTTCAGAGTAAACATGACATATTTATATATTTTTGAATTTAGGAAAAGATGAAGAATACAATGCAATCATTTTTTTTTATCTGCTTCTAAAAATTCGATTTTAATGACAACTTTAATGAGCAAACTTATTAACTAATTTTTAAGCTTCCAAGCTGAAATACTATCCCATAGTCCGGACTTTGTCGAAGATTGCTTAACGAAAATTTCAATTAAATTGGTTGAAAAATGAGGGTGTGACAGTGCCGCCTCAACTTTCACAAAAATGCGGATATAACGTCATCAAAGACATATATCCAACATATATCTTAAACCATTTATTCAAAAAACTTGACTAAATGTTAAAAAAAAATGTATTAAATCAAAAAGGCATGACCCTAAAATGAAAGAAAACCAGATAGAAGCGTCTTGAAACACAAGTCCAACATTCTTATTCAATGTCTTCGTTAGTTTCTACGTTGATATCGAATAGTAAACATTGGTAACATGATACGTCATTAAATGTCGGACCAGACGTATAAATACACAAATTATATGCTATAGGCATAAGAGGTGTTTTATTAAAATGGTTTGAAGATTATTTGACAGACAGGTTACAAGCCGTTGTTATCCAAGGCAGGAAATCGACATACGGACGTGTTTGTTCAGGTGTTCCCCAAGGTTCTGTTCTGGGGCCCTTGTTGTTCCTTGTGTACATTAACGATATTGTCATTGATATCGAATCTGTCATTAAACTTTTTGCTGATGATACCAGTTTGTATTTATCTCTAAATGATGCAAACACGCGGACACAGATCTTAAATACAGACTTAGCCAAAATTGCACACTGGGCGGAAAAATGGAAAGTTAATTTCAATAATTTAAAAACAGATTTGATGACCTTTTCCAGAAATAGAATGCCTGAAACCCTTTCTCTTGTATTTGATGGAACAATTCTGAGAGAAAACCACGTTCACAAACATCTTGGTGTACTGATTCAGAGCGACTGCAAATGGGAATCACATGTTCAGTCAATTATATCTAAAGTACGTGTTCTTCTCTCATGTTTTCGGTCCTATAAGTATCGCCTTAGCCGAAAGGCACTTGAACTTATGTATAAATCTTTTATTATTCCCCATTTTGATTTTTCTGACGTCATATGGGATAATTGTTCTGACAGATTAGCTACTTTATTAGAAAACTTGCATCTTGATGCCATAAGAACCATTATAGGTGCAGTTCGTGGCACGAGCCACCAAAAATTGTACGATGAATCAGGATTTACAACACTGAAGGAGAGGCGAAAAAGACACAAACTGAATAGAAGCCGCTGTGTTTCATCTAATGTTCGCCGACTTCCATAGATTCTTCTCATATGCCGTGTTAGTGGCATGTAGCTTATTATCCACATTACCAAATGATGAGTTAGTATACAATTCCCAGCGGCTAACAGAAAACACAAGTGTTATTCCGATAACGTACCAGCTAGACCAGTTTGGAAGACTGACTCGATCGACTCTGTCATACGTAGCAGACTACACTGAAATACGACTGCATCAGTTCAGTAAATGAATGGTTTCCGAATTATTATTTCAAGGCAAGAACAATCGTAATCGAAAACGTGTAGGGTTCAGAACGTTCCAACCATATATCCAACCATGTATTGCTAAAAACATGGGAAGAAAACAACCCAGGGAAAATAACAACACACTCAACAGTATTTACCAAGAAACCCGATTTTTACGACCCGTCGCTTCTTTTTCTCTCTATCCTCTAATCACCCTTTTGACAAGGAGAACTTGTTGCTAATCACCAGCAGCAGCCAGGCGCGTGCTAAGACAGACCGGAATGGCTTCAGGGAAGCACTGGCGCGAAATGAGAGAAACATGAAATATAATTTTCCGGGGAGGCGCCTTTCTACTTTCTTCTCCAAGAGTTGACCAGCGGCTACGTTCGGAGGCAGAAAAAAAGAGAAGAGAACTGTGTATTTCCTTGCCCCGCTTTTGTCTGAGAATGTCGCCAGAATCCTTCCCGTCTTTGCAATTAAATTCGCCCCCAGGCCACGAGGGTGAGTATAGGACTACCGTTAACTGTTCTTCACCTCAGCAGAAAAGGAGCCGAGAGGGAAATATTAACCTAATCAGCGCTCATCAAGAAGATGTGGATTCACTGGGAGTTTGAGAGGTAAAGTTTTTATCGGGGTACTGAAAGATGTGCACCCGAGGCGAGGGCTGTTTTCCAGAAACGGTATGGGTAAAAGGGTATGGGTGGCACCCTGCAGGCCAAATCGTGCGAGGCTCTAGACACTGCGGCGAAATGAGAAAATGTGCTAAGTAATTTCTTGCTGTTCGCAACAATATGTCTGAACGGGACCCCCAAGACAGTCGCATGCCCAAGGAGCCTCGTTAAAAATGATGATGAAGAAGATGAGAGAGGAAGTGTGATGGTGATAGAAACAAAACAAAAAAGACACAAGTGAATCTCGAAGAAGAGACGTCTAAACAACAGTAAATTAACAAAGCATACAGACTCTTTTCAACATGGAATTGAAAGACAAGAGATTTAAGAAGTACAAAAACCGGAAAGACAGAGAGTGCGAGAGAGAGCGAGTAAGAGAGAAACTGAAACTGAAACTGAAACTGAACTTTATTACCAAAGGATAAAGGTTTTAGGCAAAGCCTAATCTTACAACCTGTCCCTTATACAAACACTTAATACAGACGCACATAATATAGATAGTAAAATTGACAAGGTTATTGCTACTTACAGACGTACATAATGTAAATAGTAATAAGAAAGGGGTTATGGTTTTGTATACACATTCAAAAATGGGAAAAACAATATATTGTGGAAATTGCAGCATAGTTGCAATAATGCATTGCATATAAGAGAGAGAGAGAGAGAGAGAGAGAGAGAGAGAGAGAGAGAGAGAGAGAGACAGAGAGACAGAGAGAGACAGAGACTGACAGAGAGACAGAGACTGACAGACAGAGAGACAGAGAGAGACAGACAGAGAGACAGAGAGAGAGAGAGTGGGGAAAGTGGTACCGCACTTGCGCTCGGAAGCGAGAGGTTGCGAGTTCGACCCTGGGTCAGGGCGTTAGCAATTGTCTCCCCCCTTTCCAAACCTAGGTGGTGGGTTCAAGTGCTAGTCTTTCGGATGAGACGAAAAACCGAGGTCCCTTCGTGTACACTACATTGGGGTGTGCACGTTAAAGATCCCACGATTGACAAAAGAGTCTTTCCTGGCAAAATGTTATAGGCATAGATAAAAATGTCCACCAAAATACCCGTGTGACTTGGAATAATAGGCCGTGAAAAGTAGGATATGCGCCGAAATGGCTGCGATCTGCTGGCCGATGTGAATGCGGGATGTATTGTGTCAAAAAAATTCCATCTCACACGGCATAAATAAATCCCTGCGCCTTGAATATGTGCGCGATATAAATTGCATAACATAAAAATAAAAAAAATCCCTGCGCTTAGAACTGTACCCACGGAATACGCGCGATATAAGCCTCATATTGATTGATTGATTGATCCCCTTCCCACCCTCGCCCCCTTTCCAAAAGGAAACAAACCAACAATAACAATACAAAAATCTTTAAAATTTACAAATAAAAGTGAACAAAACGTGAATAAAGAAGATGGGAAGCGAGACATACAGTGCGAGCAAGAGAGAACAGGTGTCTGTGTCTGTGTGACTGCCCGTTACGAATACGTCTGTCGGTTTGACGATTTGACGCCGAATGCACACCCCTGTACGGCATTGGGAAATGGCCAACAGGTTATTTATTTATTTATTTATTTGGTGTTTAACGTCGTTTTCAACCACGAAGGTTATATCGCGACGAGGGAAAGGGGGGAGATGGGATAGGGGAAAGGGGGGAGATGGGATAGAGCCACTTGTTAAGTGTTTCTTGTTCACAAAAGCACTAATCAAAAAATTGCTCCAGGGGCTTGCAACGTAGTACAATATATGACCTTACTGGGAGAATGCAAGTTTCCAGTACAAAGGACTAAACATTTCTTACATACTGCTTGACTAAAATCTTTACAAACATTGACTATATTCTATACAAGAACCACTCAACAAGGGTAAAAGGAGAAACAGAATCCGTTAGTCGCCTCTTACGACATGCGGGGGGCAGAGAAATAAGGATGTGGAAAAGAAGACTTTTGGTAAGTGAAATAAAGGTGATGGATCCAGTCAGGTAGAAATAAGACAACAAGAAAAGAATTGGAAAACTGCAGGGAATAGTAGGGAGAGTTTTCTTGGAAGGAAATATAGGTGAAAGGACTGGTAAGGCAGAAATAAGACAAAAGAAGAGAAGTAAAGGGGTGGGGTAGCTCTGTGGAAACACTCCCGCCGCGTGAAGGCGACCCCATGGGAGCATGGCCAACAGGGAAACGGCTAATCGGGACATGCCGGGATGGTACTGGCAAAGATGGAGAGCAGAATTTGATTTTGACGAGAAAGTTACCTCGTTCAGTCGGCCGTGGAACTAATCAAATTGGCCGAGTAGAGTTGCTTGACCCTGACCTAACCCTAACCTTCATAAGCAACGAACTGACACTCGGTGCTGGTAGGCCTACGTTAGATCAATAGAATATACGTACCGAGTTTTTCAATCATACTGCCCGTTTCTCGCTCACAGAATTTCACGAAAATAAAGCAAGTCGCGTGAGGCGAAATAACAACATTTAGTCAAGCTGTCGAACTCACAGAATGAAACTGAACGCACTGCATTTTTTTCACAATGACCGTAGTCCGCCGCTTGTGCAAAACGGAGTGAGACTGACGAGCCTGTTAAGCGCGGTAGTGGCTTCGCTGTGCTGCATAGCACGCTTTTCTGTGCCTCTCTTCGTTTTAACTTTCTGAGCGTTTTTTTAATCCAAACATATCATATATATATATATATGTTTTTGGAATCAGGAACCGACAAGGAATAAGATGAACATGTTTTTAAATCGATTTAGGAAATTTAATTTTGATCACAATTTTTATATTTTTAATCTTCAGAGATTGTTTTTAATCCATATATAACATATTTATATGTTTTGGGAATCAGGAAATGATGTACAATAAGATGAGTGTAAATTTGGATCGTTTTATATATAAAAACAAAAAATACAATTTTCAGATTTTTAATGACCAAAGTCATTAATTAATTTTTAAGCCACCAAGCTGAAATGCAATACCGAAGTCCGGCCTTTGTCGAAGATTGCTTTACAAAATTTTCAATCAATTTGATTGAAAAATGAGGGTGTGACAGTGCCGCCTTAACTTTTTACAAAAAGCCGGATATGACGTCATCAAATACATTTATCGAAAAAATGAAAAAAAACATCTGGGAATATCATACCCAGGAACTCTCATGTAAAATATAAAGATCGGTCCAGTAGTTTACTCTGAATCGCTCTACACACACACACACGCACAGACTAGACAGATACACACACACACACACAGACAGACACACATACACCACGACCCTCGTCTCGATTCCCCCTCTATGTTAAAACATTTAGTCAAAACTTGACTAAATGTAAAAAGGAAGATATATGGTTTGCTGATTTTTATATTTAGTCAAGTTTTGACTAAATATTTTAACATCGAGGGGGAATCGAAACGAGGGTCGTGGTGTATGTGCGTGCGTGTGTGTGTCTGTGTGTGTGTGTAGAGCGATTCAGACTAAACTACTGGACCGATCTTTATGACATTTGACATGAGAGTTCCTGGGTATGAAATCCCCGAACGTTTTTTTCATGTTTTTGATAAATGTCTTTGATGACGTCATATCCGGCTTTTCGTGAAAGTTGAGGCGGCACTGTCACGCCCTCATTTTTCAACCAAATTGGTTGAAATTTTGGTCAAGTAATCTTCGACGAAGCCCGGACTTCGGTATTGCATTTCAGCTTGGTGGCTTAAAAATTAATTAATGACTTTGGTCATTAAAAATCTGAAAATTGTAAAAAAAAATAAAAATTTATAAAACGATCCAAATTTACGTTTATCTTATTCTCCATCATTTGCTGATTCCAAAAACATATAAATATGTTATATTCGGATTAAAAACAAGCTCTGAAAATTAAATATATAAAAATTATTATCAAAATTAAATTGTCCAAATCAATTTAAAAACACTTTCATCTTATTCCTTGTCGGTTCCTGATTCCAAAAACATATAGATATGATATGTTTGGATTAAAAACACGCTCAGAAAGTTAAAACAAAGAGAGGTACAGAAAAGCGTGCTATCCTTCTTAGCGCAACTACTACCCCGCTCTTCTTGTCAATTTCACTGCCTTTGCCATGAGCGGTGGACTGACGATGCTACGAGTATACGGTCTTGCTGAAAAATGGCATTGCGTTCAGTTTCATTCTGTGAGTTCGACAGCTACTTGACTAAATATTGTATTTTCGCCTTACGCGACTTGTTATGTTTTACGTCCGCCTCATCACGGGTTATTTGATTGAGACCCTGTTCCTGTTGGGAGCATTATTTTCCAGCGAGGAATCAATATATGTTCCAGTTGGAAAAAAAGACGTTCCAAATAAGAACATGGTCTCAAGTAAATAATCAAATTACGAGCTAGTCTAAACCTTACTACCGGCACGGTTGGCCTAGTGGTAAGGCGTCCGCCCCGTGATCGGGAGGTCGTGGGTTCGAACCCCGGCCGGGTCATACCTAAGACTTTAAAATTGGCAATCTAGTGGCTGCTCCGCCTGGCGTCTGGCATTATGGGGTTAGTGCTAGGACTGGTTGGTCCGGTGTCAGAATAATGTGACTGGGTGAGACATGAAGCCTGTGCTGCGACTTCTGTCTTGTGTGTGGCGCACGTTAAATGTCAAAGCAGCACCGCCCTGATATGGCCCTTCGTGGTCGGCTGGGCGTTAAGCAAACAAACAAACAAACAAACTAAACCTTACTGACTGCTTTTGTTACAATGAAAATATATCTTCAGCATTGTCTTTCGCCACATGACAATCTCTGTGGTCTACACAACTTGATTTGCGACCAAAAACACACAAAAACGTGTCAAAAACAGGCATTTTCGTCACATAAAGCAAGCTTGTTGACAATCCCGGACATCATTACTATAACATGTCAAGGTAGTCAGTCATTCTGCGACGTGATGCGCCAGATAGTGTGAGAAGGGTCTGGCTGACCGACCTAACTTTGCGCGCAATCCAGAGCAAGTGAAACATAGCGTCTTTCCACAACCGGAACTCGTCGCTCCCAACGGATATGGTGATGAACAGTTCCCCACCTGTGCTCATGCTCTTGAGGAGAAAGCACAACCTATAGATCAGAATACGATACTATGCCGCTGTTATGTTCCTATCAACTACAGCACTAACAGTTTGTCGGTGCAAAGTGATCTTTTGGGGAGTATTGATGTTACCAAAGCCACAGTTTAGAAAGTCCTCACAAATGTGACCCTCCATCACGTAATGAGTCGCATGTCACATGGCGCGGTTCTGCGCTAGGCTTAATATAAGTCCGGGGAGTGTCTGGTAACAGTGTGAGGGTCACCTTAGTCACAGGCTTATAACTCAAAAAGTTTTCGCTCTTTTCTAAAACGGTTTTTACCACTGGATAGTGCATAAAAAACTCTTTAAGAAAATGTAAAAATATGAAAATCATGCAAAGGTGACATGCGACTCATTCCGTGGTGGAGGGTCACAAATGTCCGATCTGCACAGATAGCAGCCTGGCTGTTGCTTGTTGGTATGCTTGCAAGTGATTGGATGACATCACCACATGTACAAGTCTGGTCAGATCTGAGACGGTCACACCGGGAAGGACTGTGCCTTTAAAATATGTGACCCTCCACCACGGAATGAGTCGCATGTACGTCACCTTTGCATGATGTTCATAATAATTATAAAGAATATTTAATGCAAACCAGAACGCGGCGAACACATCCATATTTCCATTGCCTTCGGTGGCAGCTCTGGGCATATCAGTTTGCTAGTTACGCATACGATCCATTGAATTTCGTGACGTCACATGTCTACCATCGTACACTCTTCAATCATTTGTTCGCATTGGTAAACGGGGACTTCGTGCAAGGGAATCTATTCTGAAGGCAACGCGTGTATTTGTTATGTTCGAGTTTAGTTTTGTTTTAAAACAAGGAAGGAAGGAAGGAAGAAAGAAAAGAAGGAAAGAAGAAAGGAAGGAAGGAGAAAGGAAAGAAGGAAGGAAGGAAGGAGAAAGGAAAGAAGGAAGGAAGGAAGGAAGGAAGGAGAAAGGAATTCGAAAGAAGGAAAGAAGAAGGGAAAGAAGGACGGAAAGAGAAAGGAAAGAAGGAATGAAGGAAGGAAGGAATGAAGGAAGAAAGGAAGGAAGGAGAAAGGACAGAAGGAAGGAAGGAAGGAAGGAAGAAAGGAAGGAGAAAGGAAAGAAGGAAGGAAGGAAGGAGAAAGGAAAGAAGGAAGGAAGGAAGGGAGGAGAAAGGAAAGAAGGAAAGAAGGAAGGAAAGAAGAAGGGAAAGAAGGAAGGAAGGAGAAAGGAAAGAAGGAAGGAAGGAATGAAGGAAAGAAGGAAGGAAAGAATGAGAAAGGAAAGAAGGAAGGAAGGAAGAAGGGAAGGAGAAAGGAAAGAAGGAAGGAATGAATGAGAAAGGAAAGAAGGAAGGAAGGAATGAGAAAGGAAAGAAGGAAGGAAGGAGAAAGGAAAGAAGGAAGGAGGGAAGGAGAAAGGAAAGAAGGAAGGAAGGAATGAGAAAGGAAAGAAGGAAGGAAGGAAGGAAGGAGAAAGGAAAGAAGGAAGGAAGGAAGGAGAAAGGAAGGAAGGAAGGAAGGAAGGAAGGAGAAAGGAAGGAAGGAAGAAGAAAGGAAAGAAGGAAGGAAGGAAGGAGAAAGGAAAGCAGGAAGGAAGGAAGGAAGGAGAAAGGAAAGAAGGAAGGAAGGAAGGAGAAAGGAAAGCAGGAAGGAAGGAAGAAGGGAAAGAAGGAAGGAAGGAAGAAGGGAAAGAATGAAGGAAGGGAGGAGAAAGGAAAGAAGGAAGGAAGGAAGGAGAAAGGAAAGCAGGAAGGAAGGAAGAAGGGAAAGAAGGAAGGAAGGAAGAAGGGAAAGAATGAAGGAAGGGAGGAGAAAGGAAAGAAAGAAGGAAGGAAGGAAGGAAGGAGAAAGGAAAGAATGAAGGAAGGAAGGAGAAAGGAAAGCAGGAAGGAACGAAGAAGAGAAAGAAGGAAGGAAGGAAGAAGGGAAAGAATGAAGGAAGGGAGGAGAAAGGAAAGAAGGAAGGAAGGAAGGAAGGAAGGACGGAAGGAGAAAGGAAAGAAGGAAAGAAGGAAGGAAGGAGAAAGGAAAGAAGGAAGGAAGGAAGGAGAAAGGAAAGAAGGAAAGAAGGAAGGAGAAAGGAAAGGAGAAAGGAAAGAAGGAAGGAAGGAAGGAAGAAAGAAGAAAGAAGAAGAAGCGCAACAACATCAACATCCAAACAACCAAACACACAAACAAACCATTAAACAGACAGACCATACTTAGGCCAAACAAAAGTATATGTTGGCTTAGGGTAACGTGACCAAAAAAGGCTTTTTTTATTCTTTTTTTAAATTATTTTGTTTTAGAAATGTAGTCGATTTTAAAGAAGGTTACTTCCCTTTGTCTCGGTATGATTCTCAAAATGTGCCAAACGTTGTGGTTCTTTTGAGAAATGAAATAAAAGTTTTAGGGTCGGCGGGAAAAAATAGGGTCGGTTGGGTTACCCTAAACCAACATATAATTTTGTTTAATGTTTCCATGATCTCAAAAGAACACGGTTTGTAAAGAAATACTTGCCACCTCAACAAAACAACAATTTATCTTAAAAACAACGTTGGAAAAAAGAAGCAGGGAAGAGGGAGAAGATTCAAGATAACCCCATTCCCATTTTAGATGGCACCTGCCGTATGCCTCTAGAACCGCTTATCTAATGTTTGCAACACCTTTTTTTCTTAAAAACAAACTGGTGGTGCCAGGAACAGTGACACTGCATCTTTATCTGAGAACGTATCAATGCGAAGCGTAATTGAAAAGACGTGCACGTTTAGCTGATTTTAGACACCTACCTGCCCCGCTGAACGATATTGCATATGCCACCACATATCTGACTATGCCTTTTAAATAGTGTATTGTGTAAAGCGCGGAGATCATGAACACATGCTGTGGTTCGCACTATATGAGTTTTCAGTAGTAGTAGTAGTAGTACTAGTAGTAGTAGTACTAGTAATATTAGTAGTAGTAGTAGTAGTAGTAGTAGTAGTAGTAGTAGTAGTAGTAGTAGTAGTAGTAGTAGTAGTAACAGTACTTGTGGTAGTGGAAGTAGTAGTAAATAGTGGATTCCACTGTAACAGTGATACGTTAAATCCTAGACATCTTCATTTGTTTACATTTAGGCCTAAAAAAAAAATAGGTGTGGTTACGGTAACCCGACCTACCCTATTTTTAGGGGCCGACCCTATAACTTTTTATTACATTTGTCAAAAAAACAAAACACACACAAGAAAACGAGTGCAGAAAACGCAATGAAAGCGAAAGCGCCCGAGTCGCACACTTATTTCCCTGTCAAGTAGGTTTAATTTGTACACATTAGAAAAAAAAAAGTTAAAACAAAAAATAAAGTGATTGCCTACCTTCCTACCCTATTTTTTTTGGCTATGTTACCGTAACCACACCTATTATTTTTTTTTGGCCTTAGTCAAGTTTTGTTTCTTCTTCTTCGTTCATGGGCTAAAACTCCCACGGTTTTCACGCGTACATGCCCGTTTTTACCCCGTCTTTTAAGCAGCCATACGCCGCTTTTGGGGGATGCATCCTTGGTATTTTCGTCTTTCTATAACCTACCGAACTCTGACATGGATTACAGGATCTTTTCCCTGCGCACTTGGTTTTGTGCTTGCGTGTACCCCCGAAGGCACTAGCATGTGTGCACATAAGTTGACCTAGGAGATCGGAAAAAAATCCACCATTTACCCACCAGGCGCGGTCGGGATTCGAACCCAAGACCTTCCGCTTGGGAGGCCGGCGTCTTATCCACAAGGCTATTGCGCCCGTCGTGAAGACATCTCAGGAGGTTCCCCGAATCGTGTAAAGAGAGAGAGAGAGAGAGAGAGAGAGAGAGAGAGAGAGAGAGAGAGAGAGAGAGAGAGAGAGAGAGAGAGAGAGAGAGAAAGAGAGGGAGAGAGAGAGAGAGAGAGAAAGAGAGAGAGAGAGAGAGAGAGAGAGAGAGAGAGAGAGAGAGAGAGAGAGAGAGAGAGATGGATGGATGGTTTATTGCATAGGGGGGTGGGGACGGGGGAGAAGGGAGATCGAAGTACAAAACGTTTCGAACGGAACCGTATGATGTACACAATGACATGGAAATAAAGTTCTCGCTACTGGTTGTCCGATACCGAGTTTCGCGTACTCAGATGTAAATGATTGTCCGTTTAACACCTGCTTTTATAACTGTGTTAATTATACACAAAGTCAGTCGATCTGTCTTACAATGTTAACTAAGGTAGAGTCTCACCACTGCCGCTAACCACGGTTGGCCTAGTGGTAAGGCGTCCGCCCCGTGATCGGGAGGTCGTGGGTTCGAACCCCGGCCGGGTCATACCTAAGACTTTAAAATTGGCAATCTAGTGGCTGCTCCGCCTGGCGTCTGGCATTATGGGGTTAGTAGAGACATCCAGATTTGCCTTCGTCAAAAGTTCGTGAGTTCCGATGTTCGCGAGTTTGTTGAAGTGGTGACGTCACATCCCGTCACGGTCACCACTTTCTAATTTCGGTCCAGATCTACGCGAAGTTCTTCGTGCGTTCGTCTGTTTTTCGAAACAGTGATGACGAGTACTGTTATATATGACGAGTCTTTTTTATCGGAATATTCCAGACATCTGAATATGCTGGGTACACAAGCAACACTGAATTTTTTTTCGATTTTTAGATTCATTCCTGTAAAATCTCCCAACTCTAAAACAAATAGGTCTGGTGGAAAGAAGTGTCTTGTGCAAGAGAGATCAAGGGAGATAATTGGCAGGATATGTCGCCCGTCGACTCAAGTTCTGAGTTTTGTGTGGGTATCCGTGTTCATGCACTACGCCTCCAAAATGAACAGTTTACAGATGCACAGTCCACAGAAGCGTCGTAAAGATATTAAACTTTAACACTGCGCACATAAAACATATTTTTAACATTATGAAAAGGACTAAAAGTACTCACGAAGATTGCTGATTGAGGTTCGTCAAACATGCCTTTTTCACCACGCAGATCCCGATCTTCGGCAAGCAGTGGTGAGCGCCAAAAACCAAGCGCATGCGCATTGAGGCACAAAGTTAAAAATAGAGAGGAAATCCCCACCACCGACGAATGTTCGTCTGACGAAGGTTGAATCTGGATGTAATGTGACTGGGGGAGACATGAAGCCTGTGCTGCGACTTCTGTCTTGTGTGTGGCGCACGTTAAATGTCAAAGCAGCACCGCCCTGATATGGCCCTTCGTGGTCGGCTGGGCGTTAAGCAAAAACAAACAAACAAACAAACTGCCGCTAACGCAGTCAGGTCATCTGTTGTTTGTTTCCTGTCTTCGAAGAAGTCGTCGTTGCTCCGAGGGGTCCACAAACGCAAGCATCTCATCGCGTCTGCCTCTAAGTTTGTCACCACTGACTTACGCATTTTAATAAACCAGTCTGTGACTCGTCTTTCCCTGACATCGTACCGTACCGGAGCACCAAATAATATGATTCACAGACAAGTACCTGCATGCCACCCTAACGCTTGTCTAAGACCAAGTTGAGAATGCGTTGGTTTCTCAGAGGCTCTTTCAGGTTTTCTCGGTGCCTTTTGTCTTTGACCTGTCCTACCCTATCGTAAATATCTTCCCAGGAAATTCCTGCTTGCTCAGCTCTGTCTTCACGCGATAGAGAGAGGGAGAGATAGAGAGAGAGACTGAGAGAGAGATAGAGAGAGAGAGAGAGAGAGAGAGAGAGAGAGAGAGAGAGAAAGAGAGAGAGAAAGAGAGTGTCGGACAAACAGGTCCACAGAGAGACAGATACAGAGAGAAACAGGATAGAGAGAGGAATGAAGGGAGGGAGAGGGACGGATAAAGCCAGACAGAAAGAGAGACAGACAGATACAGAGAAAAAGACCGACCGACAGACAGACAGACGGACACTGAGTGATATAGACAAAGGCAGAGACAGACAGACAGACAGACAGACAGACAGACAGACAGGCAGGCAGGCAATCAAACACTTACACAGGTCTTAGACAGAGTGTATTCCTACAGTATCTCGATAAAGACGATGTCCAGCGTCTTTTCATAAAAACTGATGAGTGTCAATGAAAAGAGGTCTTGCTAGCATCCCTATACGTACGTATTATAGCCATGACCGCCCCAGACGTTATAAATTATATATATTGACCGCAGGCTTTTTGTCTCTGAAACAGCATTTGGAGTTAAAAACTGGAGTACTCTATGTTTGTGTGTGTATGGGGGGGGGGGGTGGTGGTGGTAGTGTTTCCTTGTGTGTGTGAGTGTGTGTGCGTGTGTGTGTTTGTGTTCATGTTCGTCTGTCTGTCTTTGTATGGGAGTGCGCTTATTAAGAGAGAGAGAGAGAGAGAGAGAGAGAGAGAGAGAGAGAGAGAGAGAGCGAGAGAGAGAGAGAGATAGAGCGAGCGAGAGAGAGAGAGAGAGACAATGACAATGACAATGACAATGACAATTCTTTATTTTACGAGGGTAACAGAATAAGCATTGGTATACTTTTTTGCATCTGGCCCTCGCCCTAAAGAGGGACTAAATCTACTATAATAACTACTACTACATACTTACATAATTAGTAAAACAGTATAAGTTTATGTACATAAGTGCATTATATGAAACATTGTAGTTCATAAATGTTCATGACAAGGTGCAAAGTAAAAATTTGCAAGTCAATTAGAGTCAGAATACTATATGCAATAGTACATCAACTCTGTAAGACAATGGATATTATGCAGAACATCATAATTTCGTGAACAAAACAATAAATCAAAAGTGAGTGACTGTGTCCCAAAGGACATAACAATCAAGAATATACTATTTTCATTAAATGGGATATATATTTGTTTTTGAAAGAATCTGTGCTGGTAGCTTCCCGTAAGGCATTCGGAAGAGCGTTCCAGAGACGGCCACCTGAATAAACTAGACTAGACTTAAATAAGTCTATCCTAGGAAGAGGAGTGTTAAATTTCATAAGGTGGTGTGAATTCTTCAAAGAGAACTTTGAACAAATGGTTTGGGGTAGAGTTTCGGATATGATTTTATGCATAAAGATTCCTTTGTTAAAAAGCAGTCTTGACTTTAGAGGTAAGATCCCTAAATGTATGTAGTCTAACTCTGTGAGGGTAGTGTGCTTTAGTAATACTACTTTTAGCGCTCTTTTATGTAATCTGCTGAGTGGTTTTAAGGAATTTTCACTTGCGGAGTCCCATAGAGTGGATGCGTAATCAATAACAGATTGAATATGAGCAATGAAGAATAACTTTCTGGTTTGGCAGTTCAGGAAGTGTTTAATTCTAGATAAGAGATACACTTTCTTAGACACCACTTTACTAAGTTGCTCTATGTGGGTTGACCAAGACAAGTTGTTATCGATATTAACACCCAGCAGTTTGTGATGGTCGACTTTTTCCACTATTTCACCATCTATCATTAAAGCAGGACCAGCTGAACAAATATTCTGGCGTTTTTGTCTTGTTGTTATGACCATATATTTGGTTTTCTTTGGGTTAAGAGACATATGGTTTAGTTCAGTCCACTCTGTCAACTGGTTTAAACTCCTTTGAAGTGATTCTGATAAGCGAGTTACATTTGTGTTGCTGGAGTGAATTGTGGTGTCATCTGCAAAAAGTTCACATACATTTTGAATATGTAGGGGGAGGTCATTAATGTATATAGAGAAGAGGAGGGGTCCTAAAACCGATCCTTGTGGTACACCGTATTTTACTTCTTGCATGCTCGACGCCGAGGCGTTTGTTAGTACAGTCTGTTGTCTGCCGGTGAGAAATGAACTAATAAGTTTGACAGTTTCGATTCCGACGCCATACAATGCAAATTTTCTCAGTAATAACGTGTGATCAATAACGTCAAAGGCTTTAGCAAAATCAACAAAAATGGCACCACAGAATTCATTGTCGTTTATTTTCTCCAGCCATTGATCAACAAGAGAAACTAAGGCAGTATGGCAGGAATGGTTAGCTCTAAAACCCGATTGTTTAGGGTGAAGTAAATTGTTTTGGTTAAGATGCATTAGAATATGTTTGTTAATGTGTTTTTCAAGTGGTTTTGATAAAACAGACAATATTGAAATTGGCCTATAGTTTGATGGGTCTTTTTTATCACCTGATTTAAACAGAGGAATGACTTTAGCCTGTTTCAGGGCGACTGGGAAATAATTTTTGTCTAAACAAAGATTATAAAGGTAAGTGAGTGTTTCAGAAATTACAGGGGCTGACAATTTAAGAATCCTACCATCGAGGCCGTCGATTCCCCGGGAGCCTGTTTGCTTAAGGTGTGTAAGTGCGTAAAATACTTCAGGTACTGTAAGTAGAGGAATATTCGCTTGACTTGAAACTTGTTTCGACTCACAATATTCTTCTAACACTTTCAAATTGTTCAAATTGGATTTGTCATTTGTAATAATTTTTTCAGCTATTTTAGAAAAATGCGTGTTTAAATCATCAGGGGATATGTCCTTAACACAACTTGAATGACTGGCAATCGTTTTATTTGTAAGTTCATTTATTGCTTTCCATATATTCTTTGAATTTTGCTTTGATGACGCTAGGTCATGAAAGTACTTAATTTTTTTTTTCGTTTAAGTGAGTTTACTTTATTTCTCTGTTCTCTATACTCTGCTTCCTTGCCAACTGATTTTAAGAAATCACGATGGCCAATAGCATCTTGTAATTCAGTATCAAACCATTTAGGTTTTACTATTTGCTTGACTCTCTTAATTCTCCACGGGGCATGTTTATCGTATATTTCTGTAAAGACATTTATCCAGTGTGTTATTGCATCATCAGGATCCGTATAATTATAAACATCAGAGAGAGAAGAATTACTTAAGTCTACAAGAAAAGCGTTCTCGTTAAATTTAGTAAAGGAGCGGTACTTTACTGTCTTGTGACCAACTTTGGGGATTTTTACACCCTTTCTTGACCACGTGAGACAAACAGGAAAATGATCACTACAGCCGCTGGTTGGAACACAAACTTCTGCAACGTTACGGGTGTTAGAAACATAGACATGATCTATCAAAGTGCTTGTAGATGCAGTAACCCTAGTAGGGGTGTTCACGACTTGTTTGAGATCATAAAGGTTGAACATATCTAACCATGGTTTATTTTGTTTTAATAAATCAATGTTAAAATCTCCTAAGAGAATGGTTTCTTTTGATTCTAACAAAGCAGCATCTAACATATGTGAACATTTGTCCGTCCAGTTTACACGTTCTGCTGGATTTCTATAGCAGAAACCAATAAGCATTGGAGGTGCCTTTTTTAATTTGACCTCGATCCAGACGGATTCCACAAACTGTTCTAAATGTGTTAAACGTGTGTAGGTCAATGATTCACTTATATACACAAGCAATCCAGTTTCTTTACATTGTTGGGGGTTTCTGCGTACAACACTGTAACCTGGAACACAAACCTCAGAATCCGAAATCGTGTCAGATAGTCTTGATTCTGTAAACCCCATAACATGAAAATGTGTTCCTGAGTTTAAAAGCATGGTGGAAACTTCGTGTAATTTATTAATTGCATGGTTTATATTAAGGTGTCCAATACGAAGACCCTCTTTTGTGGGCCATGAGGTAGAAGAATTACTCATGATAAATCTCAAAACAGTGTTTTCACGTTTTAAGAAGAAAAGAAAAGAAAAAAAAGAATAAAATCAAAATTACTTTAAAACAGCAAAAGTAATCAATAATCGATAAGGAGAAAATATTGAATTATACTATACACAGATACACACAGAGATGCGACAAATGGAGTTTAACACTTGGTGTCAAATTCAAACGAAAGACAAAACAAAGAGAGAAAAAAAGCTACACTACTTTACACAAAGAGAAATAAGTAGACTTAAGAGTAACAAGAATTAACCAGAGCAGATTAACTCAAATTCAACGAGTAAAATGACCCGACAGTGAATAACTGAAACACCAGTAGTCACGTTAATGACACGCGAAGATGAATGACGAGAATGGAGGGCTTTCACACAGTCCCAACTTGATAATAGCGGACACAGTATCAGATCAGAATCATCAGTAACTGATTCAACTCTGAGCGTTTTTTGGCTTCACAAAATGTATCGACACAATCATCAGTTGTAATAGAGTTCTGATTCTCAAGAGTGCAAGGAAAGCTTAATTAAGAATATTCACAGATTCACTTGCATAATTGCCTTTAAGCACACGCTGTAGACCTAAAAGAATAATCAGTCACTGCTAATATACTTTGAAGAATGAATTGTCAGTTTGTGACCAAACTCTCTGTCTTTCAAAACTTCAAGCGTTTCCTCTGCAACAACGTTATTTTGCTCACTTTAAGGCGGTAAGAACACCTTAGTTTTTGTTTCTAATTTATAGTAATACGGCCATTATGTATAATCAAACATATCCACAACACTTGTATTGTTGTTGAATTTAAGTTTGCCTAACACACACACACACACACACACACACACACACACACACACACACACACACACACACACACACACACACACTTGGTGATATTCTGTCCTTTTAAATGATTATACAAATGTTCCTTCAGTTATGCGGCTGTTACTATGAAAGAGGGGCTGTGTGTATCGCGGGACTGCTGGGTCATTGTAGTACCACGGAGGGAGCACAGGCTGGCCATGGTGGGCGGGGAAGAGTGAAGGGGGCGACCTCTGTTGACCTTGTTGCTGTTCGCCGTGCCATCCGTAGGGGGATGGCAAGGGGGGCTGTGGCCTCAGTTGACCCTGATGCTCGCTGTGCCAGCCGTCGTGAGGTGGCAAGGGGGACTGAGACCTCAGTTGACCCAGATGCTGCTCGCTGTGCCAGCCGTAGGGGAATGGCAAGGAGAGCTGAGGCCTCAGTTGACCCTGACGCTGCTCGTAGTGCCAGCGGTAGGGAGGTGGTGAGGGGGATGTGGTCTGACGTCCTGGCCCTTGGATGTGGCGATCGTTGGTGGTGCTGTTGGATCGATTGGGCATTGTTGGAGGTTTTTGCTGTTGAGGGAAGTGGGGGGTCAAATTCGTTTGCCTCGGCTGTTGCTGAAAGGACAGCCGTTGGTGCTCAGGGGGATAGTCCGACCCCGGCACCAAAGTTGGGGACTCCAGAAGAGTCCTGCGTCGTCCAAGGCTCTGCTGGTCCGGTTGGCGAGGCAGGCAGGCATACTTTATATTGCATGCCAGTCGGCTGGTGCCCTGTTGGCTAGGGTGAAGTGCGTCACAATACAGCGCTTTGCGAGGGGCACCGTTTCCAGTGCAGAATGTGGTTGTGTGGTCCACAAATGTCACACCTTCTCTGTCACACACTCCGGCAAGAGCATGGTTTGAGGTCAGCACCGACTTCTTTACAATGTGTTCTCCTCGGGGAGGGACGATCCCCGAGAAGAGAACACGTGCGTGTGGGAATGTTTTTTTTGTAAGTTTGACGCATCTGGTCCATAGGCTTTCGGTGATCGTGTTCGCCCAGCAGGTATTTACCCCAATGTGGACGATGACAAGTTGTACTTGTTTGCACTGGGGAATGTGACTCATCCAGTGCATAAGGTCATCCACACTGAGGCCAGGCACGCTGAGATTCTCGGTCTGTCTCTCCCGAAACAACAAGTCCGGTCTGACCGGACGGAGGACAGAGTCGCCAAGTAGGACATGCGTTGTGTCAAACGCAACTCTGAACTCCGCCAAGCGTTGTCTGGGGGTCTGGTCCTGGTGAGGCGCTTGCTGTCTGGGGCCAGGATTTGAAGTCTTGGTACGAGTGGCTGAGTCGGCCAGAGATTTCATGTTTTTTGAAGGGCTTTTGGATGAATTTTCAGATGTTTCATGGGATGTTGGTGTTTGTGTAGGTGATGAGGGTGCAGTCACGTCTATAGTAGAATGTTCAGTGTCCATCTCTGTTAAAGCAGCGAACATGTTGGCCAGTTTCACAGGGCTGCTAATATTGTTGGAGGAAACTTTCACGCTGGAAGGAGTGTCTGTTGTAGTGTTATCTTTTGGAGATTCCTTTTCAGGTGCCTGTATGTCTTTGTTTTCCAGCCTCTGAGTTTTGAGAATCTTTTTCAATTCGCCAAGTTCTGATTTTAGACAATGATTTTCTTTCTGGATTTTGCTTATTTGTTTTTGCTGAGCATGTAATGTCTCGTTAAGTTTGTCAAACTTTGTTTGTGTGTGGTGTTTGAGTTCTGTCTTTAATTGTTTCTTTACGTTTTCTATCATTGAAATAAAGTTTGCGTCAGCAGCACATTCACTGTAAACAAGGTGCACGGCGCCAGTGCCCACTTCTGTCTCGTGAGCTTCAATCGTTGCAGGTGTGTGGGGTAGGGGGGAGGAGGACGGAGGAGTAGCGGAACTGTCAATTGGTGTGTCTGTGTCGGCTATCGCTGTAGACGTTTGCTCAGAGCAGTCATGCAGAACGGGAGAGAGGGGCGCGGTCTGCGCTTGTGCCTCAGTCACTGGGGGTGGGCTGGCAGCAGCAGGAGTGAGGGGTGTAGAAGTGGAAAGAGTGGTAGTGGTTTCTTTTCCCATGTCCGCAGTCACTGGTGGCAGTGGGCTGACAGGTGGGAGGGGGGAAGGAGTGGAGAGTAGGTTAGCAGCAGTATCAGCCGTATCAGTTGGTGTTTGTGTAGCTGCCAGCTTGCGAGGGGTGAGGGGGAAGGTACTACCGGCAGCTATCGCTGTAGTAGGCTCAGACTCAGAGCAAGCAGGCAGAGCGGAAGCGAGGGTCAAGGGAGGTAGGGTGGCTGTGTTCAGTGGTGGGGGCTGGGTAGTTGGGGGAGGGTGGCAGCCAGCGGGAGGAGGGTGTCAGACTGCCTGGAGGGGGAGGGGTCATGGCGAGGAGATGTGTTATCCAAACTGCGTCCCCTGTGGCGAATCGAAGTCCTGGTAAGTCTGCCTCTGGGCTCTGACTGCTCGCGACGACCACACGGTGACGACACGTCATTAGTGATGTCACACATGACGACTCTGCCACCCCTTGGGCGCGTTGTTGGTGGGACCGGCAGCACAGACAGCCTTGTGGGATGGACGAGGTTTGTTCAGGGTGTTTACAGATCGCCTGAATGCACTGTACCAGATTTTCAAATTCAGTGTTTCTCCACTTCGAACACTTGGTTCCTTGCACAAGAATGGTGCCCGTGGTGTAATGCATAGTAATTGTTACTAACTTGGTTGATCCGCACTTGACAACTATTTTGGATCTATAAAGTTCTTTTGAAGGTAGTTCCTTCGGCACTTCTTCGATGCTACACGGATCTGACACTGACAGTTTGCGTAGAGGTTTGTCAGCTTCGTCATGCCATTTGACGGAAAAGTTTTCACGCTGACCAATGTCAAGTACATATCTCATGTAGAACACTTGTCTGGCTAGAGGCATAAGAGAGTGGGGTATGTTGAAAGTTAACTGATTTGGATCTCTTTTAATCTCCACAT
>NW_027129017.1:7500-20000 GCF_037325665.1 Littorina saxatilis
GTGGTACATGAACGTTTGGAAGAAGAGATGGTTTTAGAGAATGTTGTATTAAGACTTGGTTAAATTCTTTAGGAGTTTCCATGAGGGATTTCCATGGCGTATAAGGGAGGGACCTTACACGAGAGAAGCGCTAGACGACGGTGGAAGCAAGGGACCACCTCTGCGCAGATGACTAGACGAGTGGAGTCTTCATCGAGACCGGTCGTAGCTGACGACGGTTGTTTCCGCTACGGGCGGAAGGGTTTCTCGGGGAGAACCCTGGAAGGTGTGTGTTGGCATCTTCAGTGAGATGTGTGTTGGCATCTTCCGTGAAAGGTGTGTGTTGGCATCTTCAGTGAAAGGTGTGTGTCGGCATCTTCAGCGAAAGGTGTGTGTTAGTATCTCTGTGTGTTGGCATCTGAATTCATTATTCTACGACGATTCAGCGGGACAAGTAAGTGAACTGGCGACATGCAGTGAGCCGTGAAACGAACTCGTGAGTGTCTGTTGGAACCTTCTTGTGTGCGTTAATCTATATTTGAGAAAGTATTGTTATAATAATTATGTATTCATATGCATTGAGTGAAAGCTAGACCATTGTGTGAGCTATGTGTCGAAAAGTTGTTTCGTATTGATGTATTTAAAGTGAAGAAGTATGTTGTTTTTTTGGTTGAGGAAATAATGAGCCTGCATCCTCCCAAAGTCTGTTTTTGAAGTGTTTGGTGTGAAAGGGTAGAGACAGTGCAATAGGGCAGAACACGTACATTAAATTCACATGCAAACCACTTCGTGACAGGGTTAGGGCATTATGTTTTCATTGGTGAATGTGATGTTTACGGAACTTTATGTTAAGCGGAATTTGTATTACTGTATGGGGTTTCGGTATAACATATGTTTAGGCACCTGCAGTGCTGTTGCTAAACTGATGTTGAGGGACCGTGGGCCAACCCAGAGCTAGACGTGGGCCAACTCTGAGTGAGACGTGGGCCAACTACACGATTACGGGGGCGTCGCCAGATGGGGTTTGCGCCACCAACCATGGCTCAGATGTTCTGAACTTGACGTGAATGAACTACAGACTGTTAAGTAAAACATACCCAGTTGGAAATGGACTCTAAAGACTTTTAAGTGTTTGACAACAGTCCGTATAGTGATCCGAACCAGCCAGTTGGATCATAGAGAGTTCTAAACCTCACTCCTGAAGACAGAATAGCTACTTCGTACTTTTTGAGCACTGAACTTCGATGTCATTATTTTATTTCTTTTTTTGAAGATGTGACTATTTACAAGACATTTTTGAACTTTGGTCGGCCTAATTAGATGATGGCGTCATCTTAGGTTGGGGTCAAAATTTTGTTTTGAGTTTTGGATTTTTGGGAATTGTCATATTATTTTTGAGGGCAAATTGTTTTCCTGTGCTCAATGTGAATCAAGAAACATATTTGGGGCTATTTTTGAGGAAGGGTGAACGACTTCTTCCGGGGTTTTGATCTCATCATCTGAGCATCAATAGAAAAAAAAACCCAGCTAGACAGGGGGAAAAGTCAACTGTATTGTGTTTTGGTTTTAGTATTAGGCTATTGCCTTTTCCAAACTATACGTTTTGTTTTCTTGTGTTTCAGATCGTCTTTTTTGTATTCTATATTTGTGGAAGGTAACGGTGGTGAATGTGTAGTGACGTCCTGTTTGTTTGTCTGAACGTAATAAATTTCTTGTTTATCTTTTAAAACACTGTGTTAGAAAATACATCTTTTTAGTACTGGGCGAATGACTTAGTGATTGCGTGCGCGCATCGAAATCGACCAATATAAATCCAGTCTATCACTTTAAACAAAAAGAATCCCAGGACCAGTGGCTGCGATCGATTGGGATCCCAGTTTTGGCCCTGACAGTCATACTCAAAATCTTGTTCAAAGCGACAAATTATTTTCGAATCGTTCAGATTTTTGCCGAAGAACGATCTAGTTTCAGACACCAAGCCGATGATAGCTTTAAGCTCAGGGACTCCCCTACTCCTCCCTGCCCTCCACCATTCCCCCCCGCCCACCCCGAAAACAACCCCCCGCCCCCGGGAGTATAAGATGATTACAGTTGGGATTTTTTTTTTTAAATTGTCTTTTTTGAATTCTAATAGGTTTTTCACACCAGCTCACAGAGGGTTGCATGTATTTGATGCGTTGGCTTTTTTTCCCGTCAATGGCAAACGGCTGTCTATTGGCTCGGGGTTAATATTTTAAAGGGATTGATGTTTGAAATGTAAATATATGTTTAAAAAAAACCTAAAAAACACGCGTAGGGGTCTGTGCTGATTTACATGGTTTACTTTCAATGATGTTTTAACTGATCATCATAGCCATGTGTACAATACAAGATGAACATATTCACAATCAATAACAAGCTATAATCTTATATGATTGTGACCCTTTGGCACATCAAAATGATGATTTCTTGCAACTTGATGGTTTTTAGCATGGCTGACCCTGTTTGCCTGGAAGTATTCTGATTGCTTTTTAATTTGATCTAAATTGAAACGGTCTTATCTTCAGACGGAAGGAAATGTAGACGTTATTTCTACGGCAATGAGCGCTTCTAGGTTGATAACGCGAGACAACTCCTGTGATCTTGCCGCGAGGTTCCGCCTGTTACCATTGTCTTTTTACCGTATAAAATGCACGACTTAGGCTACACACGAACTGTTACCAAAGTGACATGCTATTTGGGACCAATGCACGTTTGTTTCCTTTCTCGTGTGATCTTGCTGCGAGGTTCCGCCTGTTACCAGCCGAAAGAACAAATGGGCATAACCTAACCAGAACCGCCCATTGTGACTACGCTACGCAAGCAAAAATGATAATCACAGCAACAACAAACAGCTCTCATTCGAGTTAGCCACGGAAGCAAAAATCCTAAATTTAAAAAACAACTCACAGACAGTAAACATGCCAACTTTGTAAAATTGCTCCCGATAGCCATGTGGGTGAGTTCCCTTTAAGTCCGATCTCGCCAAATCTCGAGAAACCTCGCACGAAGAATGAAAGAGTTGTGCGATGTTTAACAGCATTCACGTCAGGAGTGTTTATCTGGCGACGGTAAACTTCTCGGGCACAAATAACTTTCTGTCTGTACCTGGGTTTATCCTCCAGAGGCGGGGTAGCAACTAGGCAACACACACTCACACAGACGCACACGCACACACACACACACGCACGCACGCAAGCACGCACGTACACACACACACACACGCAAACGCACGCACACACACACACACACACACACACACACTCACTCACACACACACACACACACACACACACACAAACACACACACACACACACACACACACACACACACACACACACACACACACATATCCTCTTGAGGCGGGGTAACAACTTTGGACACTGAGCCAAAGTTAAATAAAACAAGAAATTCCTCCGAGGTAGGAAAAACACCCCCGTCCTTACCATTCTCACTGCCACCAACTGAGAAGGTTATTTCCATTTGACCATTAATATGTCCCTCTATACGTCCTTGTAGAATCTTAATCCACCAATAACTCCCTAACTTGACTGGTCCCAATTTTTGTAAGGACCGTCTCAGGAATGTATAGAACCTGTTCACCAAGTTTGGTGACAATCGGTCCGTTCATTCTTGAGATCTATATGCGAACACAAACACACAAACAAACAAACAAACAAACACATCGACCGAATCCTATACACACCCCTATACCGGGGTGTAAATACAAGTGCATGTTCTTGGCTATCTGTGTGTGTTTAAATGGTTTTCGCTTGTGTTCAAGCATGCGTATTGTAGACTACTTTGGTAGGAACACGCGAACATGCAAAATGTGCGATGATAAATCTAAAATGTGTACCTCCTGTATAAGAGCAGTTGTATCACTCCATGACCTACAGACAGACAGGCAGACAGACAGACAGGCAGACAGACACACCGACACACAGAATGGAGGGGCTTGAAGCTCAGTGGGTAGAGCTATCACACTGGACTTCTGATCCGCTGGTCACGTGTTCGAATCTAGGGCGGAATGGACACGGGTCAACCTTATACGTGCAGACTCAGAGACTGTATCCATGTACAACCCCCGTGACACCACTATGTAAACACAATGCAAGCGCACAAGCCATCAAATGAAATAAAACTAATCACACATGCGCACATAACAGATAAAAAGTGCAACAGATGTCATGTATAACAAATAAAAGGCGGAACATTAAACCAGAAAGAGAGAAAAACTGACAGAAAACAACAAAGCAGCAACCAAAAGCAGTAACATCAGAAGCAGTGAAACATGATTTACATGATGCAGAGAAAGGGTATACAAACTTACTTTGTATGAAAACTGATCCATCTATTGTTCTCACATCAGCTGGTGAAGTGTATCTGATAAAATTCTAAATCCACAATGCTGTGTCAGCAAGCACACTATTCCAGAATCAATCTATCTGAGAGCTAAACTTCATGTTTTCCCCTCACTGCCCGTTACTTACACCTGCCTAGCACAGCTATTTCACGTTTGAAATTCATATTTCTTCAGTACTGAAAGTCCAAAGACTGCTTGCCTAATTGAAAGCGGCCGCCACGCTAGCAACACTGATTCAACACTGAGAAAAACCACTTCTCTTACGACGCGTGCGAGATTTCCGCTGGCTTTTCAGAATACACGGTTTCGCGAGCCGGGCTGCTGGAATTTTAAGAGTTTCTGTGGCACTTGTGAAACCGATTCAACATTCGCAAAACAACAATTCCTTTTACAAGCTGGGATTCAAAATACTCCTCACATCAGCTAGCTGTACGGATGTCTTTTTCAATAGCTGAAGCGTATGCCTGCTCGTCCATCATGGAATATTCTACGAGCTAAGAGGCTTGAATTTCGAGTTGGCCATGTCGTTAGCAAAACAGATTCAGCTACTCCCCAAAATCACTCATGTTACAAGATATACTTCAATTGTTTCAATGTCTGGAATGGATACCTGTCCAGTATAGAAATTCCACGAATTTGGCTGGTTGAATTTCAAGGCGGCCATTTTGCTACCAAAACTAATTCAATGGTCTCAAAAATCCTGTTTCGAGCTGTATTTGATTCTCAATGGCTGAAACTTATCCCATAGGGCCAGTCGGTTTTCAACGGCTGAAATGAATGACTGCTTTATACACAATTCCACAAACCTGACTGCTCGAATGTCGAATCTGCCGTTTCGCTATAGAAATTGATTGAATTCTCTCAGTCGTCAATTTCACAAATCTGAGAGAATCTGTGCAATCCCCCCCCCCACCTCCCCACCACTCTCTCTCTCTGCATCTGTCTCTGACTCTGTCTCTGTCTGTCTGCCTGTTTGTCTGTCTGTCTGACTGTCTCTCTCATTCTCTCTCTCTTTTTCTCTCTCTCTCTCTGTCTGTCTCTGTCTCTGTCTCCATCTCTGTCTCCATCTCTCTCCCTCTCTCTCTCCCTCTCTCTCCCTCTCTCTCTCTCTCTCTCTCTCTCTCTCTCTCTCTCTCTCTCACTCTGTCTGTCTCTGTCTGTCTCTCTCTCTTTCTCCTAATTACAAGATCCCTTTCAGAATCACGGGCTTAATATTCCGTTACTGAAAGAGGTCAAAAACCGCACGAATGAAAATCTGCCCGGTGCACTCTGCATGCCAATCTATGGAACCCTGATTTGAAAATCTTTCACATTTTCGGGCCAGTTGCAGGCAGTGCGCATGTAAATCAGTCTACACACAAAAAAAGAATCCGCCTCAAATCTGCATCAGTTAAAACATGACATATCGATTAAAACATCAGCTGCATGGCTAAACCCTGACTCAGCACTAAAAAACCCTGAAACACTGGCTACCTGGGATTTGAATAACTGATGTGTTGTGTATGGATTAAAACCCACTCAAGGTCTCGGCAATGTGTAACACTCTGTAAGCGTGACTTGAATAACTGGTTTTTTTTTAAACATAACTGATGCACGTTATTAGGTGCATAAGTCCATTCAATATCTGAGCCAATTGCAATAATCATGCAGTGACCGTAAATTGAGTTTAAATGTATAAGTGATGCACAATATGTGAGGTATCGGCGACGACGGACGATGACTTTATCCCACAGAGTACGAATCCGGTGTCAATGTGTGCAACCACTGAATCTAGTCGGCCCCGCTTACCTGTCCCTGGATGCCAGGCGGATGAACTCAACGTTTTTGCCAAAAAATGGAGCCATGGACTGGTGCATTTCTGCCCGCGTATTTGAATTCCAGAAACACATTCACGATTTTAATCAAAAGGGACCGATGACATATGGTATCTACGGTATATATATTTTGGCCACTGACCAAAGCGCCGACTACACATGTCCATCCACGTGTTTTCAAATCACACTCAATTCAGTGAACCGTAATGACGCAAGGCAATTTTGCTCAAGGACGCGGACCAAAAAAAAAAAAAAAAAAAGAAAGAAAAAGAAATCGATCATATCTTCACGGCAGTTCCCGAGCGAATGATGCGTGATTATAGCATGCTGGTAATTAATCCTCGCGGGTAGTGTTCCTCACTCTGTCCCTATATGTCTTTCTATCTAATGTCTGCGTCACTGTCAGCATATGTCTCTCTGTCTATTGCTTCTCTCTTTCTCACTCTTTCTCACTCTCTCCCTACTTAATGTATTCCAAACCCACCCACCCCCCTCTCTCTTTCTCTCTCTCTCTAATTCTTAATGTATTCCCCACCCACCACCCTCTCTTTCTCTCTCTCTCTCCATTCTTGATGTATTCCCCACTCACCCACCCCCCCCTCTTTCTCTCTCTCTCTCTCTCTCTCTCTCTCTCTCTCTCTCTCTCTCTCTCTCTCTCCATCTGTCTCTGTCTGCCTCTCTCCCTCTTTCTGTCTCTATAGAACATTAGATTATTATCCAAAAAAAACAGCTGTCGAAAAAATTGTTGCGGCAAGCTACATGGCCGATGCAGGTAATTAAATCCAGTGTTAACGATTTTTCTAACGGCCTATATCAGTTTCGCAGATCACTGCTATGCGCTGGACCAAAGCAACAATTTGCCACACAATAAAAGCGAACAGGCAAAAAAGGAAACAGCAAAAAAAAAATGCAACAGCTTGTCTGAAGACGCAGTAAATAGCTACCAAAGGAGCTGTGGTGTTCACATTCAACTTTCCATCAAATCTAGTTGGATTTTAAGTCGCTCAGAAGTTGCTCAGACCGAATCGGCGAAAAGTTTGCCATGAATGCATTGGCATCACCAGGAAAAGAAAGTAAGCTTTAAACAAGGAACGTAGTCGATAAATATCGACAGGGGGCCGACTAATGGTTTGAATGTGAAATGTGTGTATAATAATGGGTGTGGGTCTGAAATGAAGTTAAGTAGTAGTTAACATTTGTTTTGAATAATTAGGCTATTGGTATTTTGACAATGTGGGTAGCATGGAAATGTAAGCATTTGAATGTAAGTCTTAGGTACCATTGTACCCAGGAAGAGAGACGAGAGATAGGAGTAGGTTGCAATAGTTTGTGTGGTCTTTGAGTTTTGTTTTTGGAAAGATATTGTAAGGAATGGGTGGCCGAGTGGTAACGCACTTGCGCTCGGAAGCGAGAGGTTGCGAGTTCGACCCTGGGTCAGGGCGTTAGCAATTTTCTCCCCCCTTTCCTAACCTAGGTGGTGGGTTCAAGTGCTAGTCTTTCGGATGAGACGAAAACCCGAGGTCCCTTCGTGTACACTACATTGGGGTGTGCACGTTAAAGATCCCACGATTGACAAAAGGGTCTTTCCTGGCAAAATTGTATAGGCATAGATAAAAATGTCCACCAAAATACCCGTTTGACTTGGAATAATAGGCCGTTAAAAGTAGGATATGCGCCGAAATGGCTGCGATCTGCTGGCCGATGTGAATGTGTGATGTAATGTGTAAACAAATTCCATCTCACACGGCATAAATAAATCCCTGTGCCTTGAATATGTGCGCGATATAAATTGCATAAACATTAGAACTGTACCCACGGAATACGCGCGATATAAGCCTCATGATTGATTGATTGTTAAAGAAAAAGAAGACAATTACAGTAATGCAATATTTATTGTGAAAACCAACGATTGTACAAAGAACATGTTAAGCAACATTATGTCTATGATGGTGTGAAGAAAATTAGTTATGATTTATACTATTATTATTTAGACTTGAGACTGACAGTGTTGTGACGAGCGTTGGCTAATGGTAACGAGTATACGTATGTGTGTAGTTGTGGTGTGTGTGTGTGTGTGTTTGCGCGTTGGTTTGGATTATGGGTGTAATTTGTAAAACAGATGTGACAGTAATAATGGAGTTCACATCAGTGAGGTTAGTTTGAAATGGAACACACGCACGTTTTTGAAAAAACAATATGAAATTTTGAACCATGAGATCTTTATTAAATAATAAACTGAACATCAGCAAAACATCAAAGCAATTATTAATAAGGTTTGAAAAGCTTGACTTACTATGTTAAATAGTGGATTGAAGGCTGAAAACGTAATTTACAAATTACATCTGAGATGGGGAGGGCGGGTGGGGGAAGTGCTGAAAGTGTGGATGAGAATTAAAAAAAATAAATGCTGAGTGACAACAGGGAGGTTAAAGACGTATGAGAAGTGACTGAACTTTAATGCGACATCATGTCGTCTTCTCTGCTGTTGCTTTTGAAGTCACAGAGGACGGGCGCAGTGGTGTGGTGGTAAGACGTCGGCCTCCTAATCGGGAGGTCGTGAGTTCGAATCCCGGTCGCTGCCGCCTGGTGGGTTAAGAGTGGAGATTTTCCGATCTCCCCGGTCAATTTTTGTGCAGACCTGCTAGTGACTTAACCCCCTTCGTGTGTACACGCAAGCACAAGACCAAGTGCGCACGGAAAAGATCTCCTGTAATCCATGTCACAGTTCGGTGGGTTATGGAAACACGAAAATACCCAGCATGCCTACTCAACGAAAGCGGAGTGAAGCTGACTATGCTCTCAGAGTATAGTGTGGGGAACCCAAATGGGCAAACAGCTCACACGTAACGAGAACATTCTGGAACGCAGAAGAAGAAGAGATACGTGTTCCATTGGTTGTACACACCATACAACTTACAACACACACACACTTTCCCATACTACAAGGGAGCAACCAGACTTTACAACGCCAACGCAGCATGCACTTCACAAAACAAATAATTGTACTTAGAACATCTTTTGCCCACGACAGCACGTGTTGCGAAAGGAAGCATGCAGTCTGAAACGAAAAAGTCAAAACTTGGAGAAAACAAGAAATTCCTCCGAGGTAGGAAAAACACCCCCGTCCTTACCATTCTCACTGCCACCAACTGAGAAGGTTATTTCCCTTTGACCATTAATATGTCCCTCTATAAGTCCTTGTAGAATCTTAATCCACCAATAACTCCCTAACCGTGTGTTTGACTGGTCCCAAGTTTTGTAAGGACCGTCTCAGGAATGTATAGAACCTGTTCACCAAGTTTGGTGACGATCGGTCCGTTCATTCTTGAGATCTATATGCGAACACAAACACACAAACAAACAAACACATCGACCGAATCCTATACACACCCCTATACCGGCAAAAAAGGCAACTCACCTGTGTATCTTACGCAAGGTACTAATTAAATCATCTGTTTCAAACCGGAGACGTTCCTGTTGGTGACTTGTTGTTGAACACACTAAATCCAGTGTACTGGGGCGATGCAAGGCAATCGTTGTTGATGTTGATGTTGTTGCTGGTTTCGCCGTTGGTGTTTTGTTGCTGTCGAACTCCGAACAGTACCGAATTAGACGCACACTTATGAAATGAAAGACACACCAGTAGGTAATTGTACACTATCCGACTGGATTCCTGCCAGCCAAGAAATTATAGTCAGAGCATACTGGTATGAAATATGATCAAGCTCGACTTCGGTCACTTCAAGTCAAACAGAAAAAGAGCAACTGACTTAGTCTACCGTTCAAAACAGCCAGACAACATTCCGCTTACGAAACACATCAATAACACAGCAGCATCCGCATAAAGCCAGCCTCTAACAACGCAATCATAGATTGTTTACCTCATTATCTTGTTAAAACACCAATCACAGGATCCTGTTACCGACAAAACGCGACAGAAAACTGACAGAGTGATAGCCGTTTCAAAACAGTCACAGCATTCCGCATACGAATCCCATCAACAAGTCAACCGTCTCTGCTGAAAAAACGCGACAGAAAACTGACAGCGTGATAGCCGTTTCAAAACAGTCACAGCATTCCGCATACGAATCCCATCAACAAGTCAACAGTCTCAGCTGAAAAAAACGCGACAGAAAACTGACAGAGTGATAGCCGTTTCAAAACAGTCACAGCATTCCGCATACGAATCCCATCAACAAGTCAACAGTCTCTGCCTGCAGTCTTCCTCACAGTCACAGCATGTTGGCCACGTTATGGGGGTGAAAACGCCGATCAAATGATTATGTATGACTGTTATCAGCGATAGCAAAGTGTAAACTGACAGAGCGACCTCCGTTTTAAACAGTCACAACACCACTCCATACATATGAATCCGATCAACAACTCAACAGTAGCTGCATGAAGCTGATCTCGCACACAGTCACAGAATGAGGATAAGTGTGATACGTTATGCAGCAAAAACGAGTCACTGCGCCGATAAACATACGAGTATTGCTGAATTTATTATCCTCTGCGATCAGTTTAAAATTGGTCGCGCGTATTTGTGTATTTGCTATTCCAAACAAATTGGACCGGGTTTTAAAATTGCACGAAGGTAGGGTGGTTAAAAACATGTACGGCTTTTGTGTTTTGTGTACGTTTCCCGATTCTTTTTACATTTAGTCAAGTTTTGACTAAATGTTTTAACATAGAGGGGGAATCGAGACGAGGGTCGTGGTGTATGTGTGTGTGTGTGTGTGTGTGTGTGTGTGTGTGTGTGTGTATGTGTGTGTGTGTGTGTGTGTGTGTGTGTGTGTGTGTGTGTGTGTGTCTGTCTGTCTGTCTATGCGTGTGTGTGTGCTTCTTTTTGTTGTATTCGAATGAACTAATAAAAAGCTGTTTAACAGCTGTGTTGTCAAATCGAAGTTTTTTCCAAAGTCAGTGTGGCGCCTGCGCAAAACTATGCGCATAAGAAACGGCATCTGCTATCAAAACCTGAGATCAACGCATCGACGCAAAATTGTCATTTTGTAAGTTTGGAACAACAAATAAAGGTCAGAACAGCTATATAATCGCTATTGTATTTTCAGCGTAGCAATAGGGTCCGACGAGTCGAATATACTTGTCTCGTCTAAATATCGGACGCTATTGCTACGCTGAAAACACAATAGCTGTTAATATAGATATGATATGTTTGGATTAAAAACAAACTCAGTAAGCTAAAAAGAATAGACATACAGAAACGCGTGTTATCCTGCCCAGCGCGACCACTACCGCACTATTCTGCATGGCTTGTCGATTTCACTGCCTTTGCCACGAGCGGTGGACTGACGAAACTACGAGTATACTGTATGCTGTCTTGGTGAAAAAAGCAGTGCGTTCAGTTTCATTCTGTGAGTTCAACAGCTTGACTAAATGTTGTTATTTCGCCTTACGCAACTTGTTTTCTTTTCTTCTCGGACCGCCCCCCCCTCTCCCACTCCCCTCCCCTCCCCCACCGCCCTGTTCTTTTGTTTTTTGTTTCTTTTGCGACAATTGTTGGCTTCCGCAGAACAGCGTGGTAGGAAAGGTGGGGCGAGGGTTGTGTGTGTACGTTTCCTTGATCTGTCTTCCTTCCCGCGACTTGTCCGTATAGGTAGGTTTAAACGCACGACAAAACAAACCAAAGCAACGAAAACCTAGTCCAAATGTAACGTATTCTCCAGAACAGTATTAAACGAACATCAAAGCCTGTAAACACATTTTGCATCACAACGAATGCATCCTATGTATTCAGAGATAAAGTAATCGCTATACATGTCGAAAGAATCTTAGGTACTATGAAATGACCCCAAAGGCAGTACTTTTTTGAGCCCGAAATCGTCTTCGCGAAGATTTCGTGAAGTCTGTTTACACCGAAAACTCAATGATAGGTATATTAGTATTCTTGTGTGAGTGCATGTGTATGTGTGTGTGTTGTATGGTATGTGTGTGCGCCTGTCTGTATGCGTGTCTGTGTGTGTGTGTGTGTGTGTGTGTGTGTGTGTGTGTGTGTGTGTGTGTGTGTGTGTGTGTGTGTGAACGTGTGTCTATGTGTCTGTGTGTATCTGTGCATGTGTGTGGTGATAGCATGTGTGTGTGTATGCGCACGCGTATGTGCGTGCGCACGCGTGTGTTTGTATTATTGTGACTGCATGGACTTAAACGATGAATTTGCTTTTGTACTCCTGTTCTTTTTGTGTCTTAATGCTGTATTTTGGTTTTGTACATGTGTATAGCAATGTCATTGTAAAGCGCTTAGAGCTTCTAGGTAAGCGCTCTATAAGTTTCCATTATTATTATTATTATTATTATAAAGCTCCGT
>NW_027129018.1:0-17500 GCF_037325665.1 Littorina saxatilis
TGAAGCAGGACTTGGTCTGGTGGTTAGTTTGACTAATCTGCGCTCTTTGACTTTTGTAATATCTCTGATTCGAAAGTTCAGCGCTCCTGTTCGGTACACAACGAATGGTAGCCTACTGACCCGGTGACCGATGATCTAATACACATTAATATGAACCAGCCTATCTAGATGACTTCTCCCTTGGGCGATTCACTGTATCATTCTCTGTGTTGTTTTATCATCTTATCTTCCGAAATCGAGAACATTTGAGTAAAATTGCCTTATTATGATTCCGGAAGTCAGTTACAGTTATTTATAACCATCGTAAAGGATGTGATAATGTAATGCTACAGACAACCATCTGTCAACAATACCTGTCTTTCAGTTCCTCTGCCTATAAGCTCTGCCAATATTATACACATGCTCAAGGTCGTGGTTGGCGTACAGCTCGAGTTTGTGCCTGTGCTTCGGAAAAGAAGCAGTTAGACCCGAGTAGCCCTTTCCAAGGACAAGAGATCTTCCTGGTCATTGCTCCATAATTATAACTTATAAGTCGTATTGTATGTGAACAATGACGTCGTTCTTTATTGCTTCGCGATGCAATCTCCCTACGGTCTCCTTCGTTGTAGTCGTGTAAGGGCCTCTAACGTTTCTGACTATTTGACTAACGCCTTGAAGTAGGACATACTGCGGCTGTCGCCAACATCTACACGTCAGTCCTCCCCTTATACCCCCCCCCCCCCCCCTCGCCGGGTGAATGTCCTTTTAACTATAACAACCTTGGACACCACACATGTATTGACTTAGTTCAATTCTCGAACACACTGGCTTGGTGACATCTGTTTTTAAGAGAGCGGGACGTGGGCGCGCAGTGAGAGAGAGTGAGAGAGAGAGAGAGAGAGAGAGAGAGAGAGAGAGAGAGAATGAGAATGAGAGAGAGAGAGAGAGAGAGAGAGTGAGAGAGAGTGAGAGAGAGAGAGTGAGAGAGAGAGAGTGAGAGAGAGAGTGAGAGAGAGAGAGAGGGAGAGAGGGAGAGAGAGAGAGAGCGGGGCGTGGGCGCGCAGTGTGTGTGTGTGAGAGAGAGAGAGAGAGAGAGAGAGTGAGAGAGAGTGAGAGAGAGAGAGAGTGAGAGAGAGTGAGAGAGAGAGTGAGAGATAGAGTGGGAGAGAGAGAGAGAGAGAGCGAGAGAGAGAGGATTGTGGGGGGAGAGGGAGAGACAGAGGGAGAGAGTGAGAGAGAGGGAAGGACTGTGGGAGGAGAGGGATAGAGAGAGAGGACTGTGGGGGGAGAGGGGGGACTGTGGGGGGAGAGGGGGGACTGTGGGGGGAGAGGGAGAGAGAGAGAAGGACTGTGGGGGAGAGGGAGAGACAGCGAGAGAGGGAGAGACAGTGAGAGAGAGAGAGAGAGAGAGAGAGAGAGAGAAGGACTGAGGGGGAAGAGAGAGAGAGAGAGAGAGAGAGAGAGAGAGAGAGAGAATTGAATTGAATTGAATTGAATTGAATTGAACTTTATTTAACAAGGATTAGGATTTAAGGCTACGCCCTTTCTTACAATCTGTCCTTGGGACGCACAGACACACAATGATAAAATTGAAAAATTAAAAATTAAAAAGTTAAAAAGTTTACCAACAAAAGGAGGTCAGAAAACTTCAGCACGTGATGATAAAGATGACGATGACGATGATGACGATGATGATTCTTTATACATATGTGGTTATTCATAAAATAAAATGCATACTATGCAAGTAATTATAAGTACAAGCTGGTAGCAATCGAACATGTAGCAATAGTACAACAAAAATATGTTCAGAATATACAATGCACAGAGAGAGAGAAGGACTGTGGGGGGAGAGGGAGGAGAGGGAGAGACAGAGAGGGAGAGAGTGAGAGAGATAGGACTGTGGGAGGAGAGGGAGGGAGGGAGAGAGAGAGAGAGAGAGAGAGAGAGAGAGAGAGAGAGAGAGAGAAGGACTGTGGGGAGAGAGAGGGGACTGTGGGGAGAGAGGGAGAGGGAAAAGAGAGAGGGAAAAAAAGAGAGAGACAAGGACTGTGTGTGTGGGGGGGGGGGAGGGGGGAGATAGACAAAGAGAGAGAGGGGGAAGACACAGACAGGGTCAGACAAGGACTGAAAGGGGAGAAAATAGCATGAGACCGACCGACAATGACAGAGGCAAACCTATCCTGATATCACCCTGACACCAACACTTTTATTGGTTTATTGTTGCAACTGGTCCACACCACAGACTAAACATAAAAATTAGGGATGCCGCGGTAGGCGCGACCTTATCAGCGCCAAATGTCACAGCTGCGGTCGTTTTGAGCTTCACACACATAACAACATAACGAAGGTTTGGAGTTTTAAAGCTTTACTCCAGTTTCGTCGTGTCATTACACAAGTTCTTTTTTCGGTTTCTGTTTTCGTCTGCCTCCCTGTCCCATGACTTAAAATGTGCAGTTACCGCACTGTGGTTTCCGGTATGCAACACAGCTGGGAGCGTGACATTTGCAATACGTAATGCTCCAAACAATGGAAATGGCGGCTGGATGCGGACTTTGCACTTACCCTGTGGGATTTCAAAGCGCGTAAATTAAGGCACTTTCACAAAATAAATAAATAAACAAAATGAACAGAAATACCAAAAATGTCGGACTTTTTCAAATGTCATAACTTATTCACAATACCACCAACTGATAAAATAAAATAAAATTGAATCCCCTCTCTCTCTCTCTCTCTCTCTCTCTCTCTCTCTCTCTCTCTCTCTCTCTCTCTCTCTCTTCTCTCTCAGCGTTCGCGCGCGCGTGTGTGTGTGTGTGTGTGTGTGCGTGCGTGAAGACGGAGGGCAATGCCCTTTAATGTTTTCGGTCTGAGCCGTGGGGGTACGAGAGAGAGCTGGAAGGAGGGAGTGTGGCAGGAACTACTCACCAGGGTCTAACAACTTATCTCACTTCACAAATGATGCCATCTCTGGAACCTGGAGCCTTTCCGAGATCCCCGGACGTTTTGAAGAATCGATATCATCACCACCATGGCATGAGAGAACCAAAATGTAGCTGCCCCCCCCCCTCCCCTTTGCATGCTTGTGATCCCTGGCAGACTATACTGCCCTGTGATCAGGGCAGACAGGTCTGTAAGTAGCTTCCACCTACCCTTGCTAGGTACAACTCCTGTGGGCCATTCTCTGGTCAGTTATCTAATTTATCCGCGACATTTTCAACTGAAAATGTCGCGGACAAAAAATTGGCGTCAGGCATTTTTCCTATTCTCAACTGCACTACAAAGGAACCAGAAATAGCGGTATTGATGATGTTCGATGCAGTGTCAGTAAAGTTAGTGTGGTTGGAGGTGCTAGGTGAACACGAGGCACAGCGGTGTCAGTGCGGTTTGTTCGAAAGGTCATTAAGAAATGTGAACTACTACCATCAGCAGTTTTCGGGTCATGTAAACATTTATAGACTCAACATAAATATTTTGGGTTCGATGAGTCATGGATGTGACGTGCGTGCACCTCTGACAACAATTTGACTAATGCAGGCTGGGTCAGAGTGTGTTCACAAAAGCAACAGCTCTGCTTGTGATTTTGTCGAATGCACCTTTTAGGGGGTTGGGGTTCAGGGCCGGACTACCGGGGGGGGGGGGGGGTAATGGGGGTTGCGGTACTCCCCCCCCAGGCTAAATATGTACCTCACTTATTTAAAACATTTTTATTATTGTTTATTTTATGCTGTTTCATGCAAGGAGCGACCATTTTCCTATCTCAGGAAGCCCCCTGACCCCCAAAAGGGGCTCTGCCCTTTGACCCCGCCAGCCCCCTGGACCACCACTGGCAACCCCCCCCCTCCTCTTAGCCTAGTCCGGCCCTGGGGTTGTATACAGAATAAATCAAAGTGCTATCAATGTTGACAATACTTCAAAGTCGAACAAACAGGTTTTTGGTATGAATAATAACTATGCATGACATGCAGTAATTTCTTTGAAGCACCAGCATAAGTCATTGTGAGTTGAAAATGCTCATGCAATTCGCTGACTTTCCGTGACCACATGCATATATATATGTCATTCTTTTTCCAACATTCAAATTAGCTATATACTGTTGTACCCGTTCCATACCAATCTCTTTTTTTTCAAACCCCCACACCACGCTCCACAAAATAAACAAATGCAAGTGTGTGGGCCTTTTCGTGAACTGTCATCGCTGGGTGGAAACATACACCAGCTGTCCCAGGTACTTGAACAAAACTGCAATCGCACTAAGTGATTTACAATCAAAGCCATTCGGCGCGACAGCCGCAAACACAGCAAACATCGCAGATTAGTCTGTGCGCAAACCAACCGCAGGCGTTGACATCATAAAGCGCAATATCGCACACGGGGCAACATTCTCCTCGGTCCGGGCCGCCACGGCTGTCGCCCTCGCCACATTCCAAAGACAACAAATGAACTGGATGAAGATGAAGGAATCCATCAAAGCCTGCAGAAAATGGGCGATTTCAACGGTGAGGCAGTGTTCCTCAACCTTCAGCAAAGCACGCCCCAGTGACCGTAAGGAAACCGTAAAACACGGCGATTGCGTCACGGGGGTTTAAACTGCGTCATAAAGGCTGTCCAGCGGCTCAGCTCAGCTGTCTTAATGTGCGTTGGACAGTTTATGGAGATGAGCCCAGTGGGTCAAGGAGAATTACCCGTCTTGTCCAAAGCCCCCTCTTCTATGTTCTCCTTCTCTGCCTGCAGGCATTGACCGCTCTGCCTTCATCAGCGCTTCGTCAAGGAAGTTGCCGACTGTATAATGTTTGCTTATATTTTGTCCTGATAAACGTTTCATTGCAAACCTCTATGTGTGTGTGTAAATGTGTGGGTGCGTGCGCGCGCGCGTGTGTTTGTGTGTGAGCGTGCAGGCGTGTGTGTGTGTGTGTGTGCTTGTGTGACTGTGTGTGAGTGTGTTCTTTCTTTCTTTATTTGGTGTTTTACGTCGCTTTCAACCACGAAGGTTATATCGCGACGAGGGAAAGGGGGGAGATGGGATAGAGCCACTTGTTAAGCGTTTCTTGTTCACAAAAGCACAAATCAAAAAATTGCTCCAGGGGCTTGCAACGTAGTACAATATATGACCTTACTGGGAGAATGCAAGTTTCCAGTACAAAGGACTAAACATTTCTTACATACTGCTTGACTAAAATCTTTACAAACATTGACTATATTCTATACAAGAACCACTTAAGGCTGGAGCACACTTTGGAAAGTACGTTGGAGTAGCCTCCCTTCTACGTTGGAGTAGCCTCCCTTCCCGGATTTAGAACGCGTTTCGTGTCGTAACAGATTATCCACTTACTAGCCATATCCGTATGCAAAATAATGAAATAAACATTAGGAAATGGCAGACGTTTACAAATATCGACATTCTCTATCAGTGCAATAAAAAACAATCGTTAGAACTTGCATTTACGACATGTCGTGCGTGAGAACGTGTCAGTAAACAAGCACTTTTTGCCTTGCTGAAGAACCCCACGAGTCAAGCTAAAACAGACGACAAGTAATGGAAAGCAGTCTGCGGATAAACATAACAAACTACTGATGAAAAAGTGTGTTCATCCCTGCTCTGGATAAAAGACATCGGACTGATGACAACGTGGCAGCGTTCACGCGAAAAGATTTTTTTCCAGATTATCGCTTCTACATTTTATTGCACGTACTTGGGGCAGATCTGAATTTCTGAAAGATGACAAATCGGTCTTGTGTGCTGAGAACCACATGTTCTTTGCCGACAGAAATCACGATGGGACAAGATGTAGATTGTGTTGAAGAGATGTTTGCAGATTATCGCATCTACATTTTATTGCTCAGATCAATGCACGTAGTTGGGGTAGATCTGAATTTCGCAATGGAAGACGACAAATCCGTCTTGTGAGTTAAGAACCACACGTTCTTTGGCGGCAGAAATCACTATGGGACAAGATGAGGATTGTGTTGAGGGGCTAATACTGACTGACTTTAGATGAAGAGTTCCTAGACTGCCTGGTTTTTGTAGAGAGGCATCATGATGATATCCTGGGTTTTTTTTTACGTTCTTGGTGACAACGCGCCAGAATCGCACGAAGATCGAACTCTCGAAGAAAACAAGTTTATCGCTGAACATCGGAAATGTGAAATGCTCTTCCTGTCTGACCAGTCTCCCCGTTAAATCCACAGGCTACATTATTTATCAGGTAACTTACCAAACCGGAGTGTGTGTGTGTGTGTGTGTGTGTGTGTGTGTGTGTGTGTGTGTGTGTGTGTGTGTACACCGGATTACCACCATCAACGCACCCTTTTGGACTTTTCTACTATGCCTGCTGTGACATTCACGAGGATTATTGTGATTCTTGGACAATCGTGTGCCTATGCTGGACTTGCAGGAAGACAAACGGTGCCGGAACGGTATACGTGCTGCCAAGTGTGCACGTCCAGAGCTCAGTGTGAACCGAGAGTGAGTGTGTCATTGTGTGGAAGTTTTGCTTGATTGATTTATTCATGATTTAATTTGTTTTTTGGTTCAATAGTAAAATCTGTGTACGTTATACTTTGTATTTTGTGGTGTGATTCGCCCGAGTGCGAGACCCCCATCCCCGAACGCCTCTGTGGGTGGAATTGTATATATATATATATATATATATACTTGTGTAACGTGAGTGTGTAGATGAGAATGTGAAAGTTGCTTTGGACCCAGATACACACAGCAGACACCAACGCAACAGCTAAGTTTCAGCCTGACAAAGAAATTCGAGTGACACAGCTAATGGCTGTACTTGTTATTTCTCTATTAAAACAAATGTTTCAAGATCTTTAGGCCAAAACAAATAAATTGTCTGTTTCTATTAACATGGCTAAAAAAAATAGGGTAGGTAGGTAGGTGTTTTTGTTGTTGTTGTTGCCAGGATAGAATTCTTGAAAATAACTAAATGACACAAAGAGACAAGACTCGCTATAGATAGATTTATAAAAAAAAAAAAATGTGACAAAGGATATAAAATGATTGTTTTACCTGGTCTGGAATCTTCAGTAGTAATTGCATAAAAAAAGTCTGATAATTATATCAATTATCATGTTAACTTTTTCTTAAAATGGGTGCGTTAAATCCTAGTCTGTTTGTTTTTAATGGACTAAGCAATCCTTGGACTGACAGAAAAGATGTATTTTAAAAATGTCCAGTTGCTTTTACTTATTTTTCTAATTGGAAGAGAATACAAATAATTAAATTATGCACTCTTTTCTGTTCAAATGGGTAGAGGGCGGGGGTAGTAAAAGGATCACAGTTCAAGATTTTGCGCGACAAGAGGTGTGTTTCTTTTATAAAGAGCAAAAACTCAACTTGGTATCTAACACTATTTCTGAACACTGTAACCACTTTAGCACTTTTTTTCTTTTTTTTCTGTCTTCCAAACTTCTAATTCAGCTTCAAAAATGATTAAAAAAAAGGGTTTTTTTCTTCTGAAATCTACAGTTAAATCACTATTTTGGATATTCTATTTTGCTTCCCTATTTATCTTCTTAAGTTTTTGATCATCTGATTACCTTGCTTTTCTATTTGGAAGATAATATGCACTCTTTTCTGAAAAATGGGTAGGGGGTGGGGGTAGTAAAAGCATCACAGTATAAAATTTTGTGCGACAAGAGGTGTGTTTCTTTTAACTTTGATGAAGAGGGATAACTCAACTTGGTATCTAACACTAGTTCTGAACACTGTAACCACTTTAGCACTTTTAATTTATTTGTTCTGTCTTCCAAGCTTTAAATTCAGCTAATAAAATGAGTAAAACAGTGTGTGTTTTCTGAATTCACCAGTTAAATCACTCTGTTGGATGTTATTGTTTGCTTCCCTATTTCTGTTCTGAAGTTTTTGATCACCTGACTACCTTGCTTTTCTATTTGGAAGATAATATGCACTCTTTTCTGAAAAATGGGTAGGGGGTGGGGGTAGTAAAAGCATCACAGTTCAAGATTTTGCGCAACAAGATGTGTGTTTCTTTTAACTGTGATGAAGAGGGATAACTCAACTTGGTACCAAACACTATTTCTGAACACTGTAACCACTTTAGCACTTTCATTTTTTTTCTCTCTGTCTTCCAAGCTTTAAAATTTAGCTAATAAAATGAGTAAAAAAGTGGGTTTTTTTTCAGAATTCACCAGTTAAATCACTATGTTGGATGTTCTATTTTGCTTCCCTATTTCTGTTCTTCAGTTTTTGATCATCTGACTACCCTGCTTTTCTATTTGGTAGATAATATGCACTCTTTTCTGAAAAAATGGGTAGGGGGTGGGGGAAATAAAAGTATCACAGTTCAAGATTTTGGCCGACAAGAGGTGTATTTCTTTTAACAGTAGTAAAGAGGGATAACTCAACTTGGTATCTAACACTATTTCTGAACACTGTAATCACTTTAACACTTTTAATTTATGTTTGTTTGTGTTCCAAGTTTTAAATTAAGCTTCAAAAATGGGTAAAAAAATAGTTTTCTCATAATTCACAAGTTAAATCATTATGTTGGATGTTCTATTTTGCTTCCCTCTTTCTCTTCTTAAGTTTTTGATCATCTGACTACCCTGCTTTTCTATTTGGAAGATAATATGCACTCTTTTCTGAAAAATGGTAAGGGGGTGGGGGTAGTAAAAGCAACACAGTTCAAAATTTTGCGCGTTAAGAGGTTGTTTTTTTTTTAAATTGGTAAAGAGGGATAACTCAACTTGGTATCTAACACTATTTCTGAACACTGTAATCACTTTAACACTTTTAATTTATGTTTGTCTGTGTTCCAAGTTTCAAATTAAGCTTCAAAAATGGGTTAAAAAAATGGTTTTTTAATAATTCACAAGTTAAATCATTATGTTGGATGTTCTATTTTGCTTCCCTCTTTCTCTTCTTTAAGTTTTTGATCATCTGACTACCCTGCTTTTCTATTTGAAAGATAATATGCACTCTTTTCTGAAAAATGGGTAGGGGGTGGGGGTAGTAAAAGCATCACAGTTCAAGATTTTGCGCGACAAGAGGTGTGTTTCTTTTTACTGTGATGAAGAGGGATAACTCAACTTGGTACCAAATACTATTTCTGAACACTGTAACCACTTTAGCACTTTCATTTTTTTTCTCTCTGTCTTCCAAGCTTTAAAATTCAGCTAATAAAATGAGTAAAAAAGTGGGTTTTTTCAGAATTCACCAGTTAAATCACTATGTTGGATGTTCTATTTTGCTTCCCTATTTCTGTTCTTCAGTTTTTGATCATCTGACTACCCTGCTTTTCTATTTGGTAGATAATATGCACTCTTTTCTGAAAAAATGGGTAGGGGGTGGGGGAAGTAAAAGTATCACAGTTCAAGATTTTGGCCGACAAGAGGTGTATTTCTTTTAACAGTGGTAAAGAGGGATAACTCAACTTGGTATCTAACACTATTTCTGAACACTGTAATCACTTTAACACTTTTAATTTATGTTTGTTTGTGTTCCAAGTTTTAAATTAAGCTTCAAAAATGGGTAAAAAAAAATAGTTTTCTCATAATTCACAAGTTAAATCATTATGTTGGATGTTCTATTTTGCTTCCCTCTTTCTCTTCTTAAGTTTTTGATCATCTGACTACCCTGCTTTTCTATTTGGAAGATAATATGCACTCTTTTCTGACAAATGGGAAGGGGGTGGGGGTAGTAAAAGCATCACAGTTCAAAATTGTGCACGTTAAGAGGTGTATTTTGTTTTAATTGGTAAAGAGGGATAACTCAACTTGGTATCTAACACTATTTCTGAACACTGTTATCACTTTAACACTTTTGATTTATGTTTGTCTGTGTTCCAAGTTTCAAATTAAGCTTCAAAAATGGGTAAAAAAAATGGTTTTTTAATAATTCACAAGTTAAATCATTATGTTGGATGTTCTATTTTGCTTCCCTCTTTCTCTTCTTTAAGATTTTGATCATCTGACTACCCTGCTTTTCTATTTGAAAGATAATATGCACTCTTTTCTGAAAAATGGGTATGGGGTGGGGGTAGTAAAAGCATCACAGTTCAAGATTTTGCGCGACAGGAGGTGTTTTTTTTTATAACTGTGATGAAGAAGGATAACTCAACTTGGTATCAAACACTATTTCTGAACACTGTAACCACTTTAGCACTTTTAATTTTTTTTTTCTGACTTCAGTTCCAAGCTTTAAATTAAGCTAATAAAATGAGTAAAAAAGTGGTTTTTTTTTAGAATTCACCAGTTAAATCACTATGTTGGATGTTCTATTTTGCTTCCCTATTTCTGTTCTGAATTTTTTGATCATCTGACTACCCTGCTTTTCTATTTGGTAGATAATAATTATGCACTCTTTTCTGAAAAAATGGGTAGGGGGTGGGGGAAGTAAAAGTATCACAATTCAAGATTTTGCGCGACAAGAGGTGTATTTCTTTTAACAGTGGTAAAGAGGGATAACTCAACTTGGTATCTAACACTATTTCTGAACACTGTAATCACTTTAACACTTTTAATATATGTTTGTCTGTGTTCCAAGTTTCAAATTAAGCTTCACAAATGGGTAAAAAAAATAGTTTTCTCATAATTCACAAGTTAAATCATTATGTTGGATGTTCTATTTTGCTTCCCTCTTTCTCTTCTTAAGTTTTTGATCATCTGACTACCCTGCTTTTCTATTTGGAAGATAATATGCACTCTTTTCTGACAAATGGGAAGGGGGTGGGGGTAGTAAAAGCATCACAGTTCAAAATTTTGCGCGTTAAGAGGTGTATTTTTTTTTAAATTGGTAAAGAGGGATAACTCAACTTGGTATCTAACACTATTTCTGAACACTGTAATCACTTTAACACTTTTAATCAATGTTTGTTGGTGTTCCATGCTTCAAATTGAGCTTCAAAATGGATACAAAAGGATTTTTTTCCGAATTCACAAGTAAAATCACTACGTTTAATGTTCTATTTTGCTTCCCTATTTCTCTTCTTCAGTTTGTGATCATCTGATTGTTATTTTGTTTACATTTTCACAATACAATATTGCAACTTATTCAGTAGTGTTTGCGTGAAAAAATCTGATACCTATGCTTAAACTTCAGTCGTTATCTTAAAATTTTGCGCGTTAAGCCCTTTATATTTTGTATTTTCCTGATAAAGCAAACATTGAACTAACAGAAAAAGTAACTTTTAAAACTACCTAATCACTTTGAAATTGGGCCTCCAAAGTGTTCTCCAGCCTTAACAAGGGTAAAAGGAGAAACAGAATCCGTTAGTCGCCTCTTACGACATGCTGGGGAGCATCGGGTAAATTCTTCCCACTAACCCGCGGGGGGTTGTGAGTGTGTGAACCATGATGGTAGGAGAGGGGTGCTCGTGTATGTAAATGAACAATCGTAAAGATAACATTGATGCTTTGACACAGGCTCATGACCTCCTGATGCTTTGTCACTCACGCTTTGGCATCTTTTCATCAGAAACATCCACTGGCGCCATGAAGCTTTACCATCGTGACTGTCAATACACTGAACTTTTTACCGGCGTGGTTGAAGGTCAGTCCCATGAAAACTCCAATTATAGTACAGACATTAGATTCCTTTCAGTTCTGTTGTTTGCTAACAAAATAACACCAACAAATTCAACTGGGGATTTGAAATTTACGGAAAATCGTAATTGTACGTAAAATGTTAAGTCTGTAATAACAGTTCGAGAGAAATAAAACACGATAAACAGAAAGAAAACGGGTCCCTGTCCGGTCGCTCTCACGGGTAAACACTTAATTGTCTCTTTTAGCTGAAATGGCTAGAAAATCACCTTGCTAGCTTCAATGAATAGCAGCTGAAGCACCCAAAGGATCTGTCGTAATCATATATATATATATGCTTTGAAATGACAAAACATCCACAGAGAACAAGAAACAAGCTATGAATGGGCAGAAGCCGTTTCAGTGCGTGGGCCAGCAAAAACAGTCGTTGCCGAATCAAAAGCAAGCGGTCCCGGGGGCGTGCATGGGGCTGGCACCTTGCCTGTTACCGGTCCGCAGATACGCGGATACAGTTGAGTTCAAACCTACAACTCTGGCCTGTTCCGCTCTGAGGTTTTTGTACTCGATCGAAGCCTTTACTTGCCAACGTAAACATAAACCTGTCTTCGTAAATAAGTGGGAAGAGAGAATCAGTAATGTTGCGAGTCTAAGAACGTGTTTGGGAACAAGGTTCTTCTTTACCTAGAGGTTAGCACGCAAGGCAGTCCTAAATTACAGCCCAAGCTTCCTGCTCAGCCTCACAGCCCATTTCTTCTCGAGCGACGAAAAGCCATTTCGGAAGATTGAACAAGAAAAATGTTCATTCAAAATGAACAGCGTCGATGCAATGTCCACCAAAGATTTATTTTGGGAAGTGTTAAAGGTTAGGGTCAAAAGTTAATGAATTGCATGTTGTGCTGGATATATAAATTGTTTATTTCAGTCAATGCTTGATTCATAAGTACATTTTTCAGCATGGTGCATCTACAGGAGGGTGCTCCAACAATGATGCATAGTGCCAACATTTAGCGCAAACTTTTCACAACAGTGCATTATTACCACAAAGCGCATACAGCGATTATATAGTAGCAAGTTGCACTAAACATTTGAACAAAATGCATTTTGCATTTTGTTCAAATGTTAACAGCACAGCACCAAGTTTTGCATAAGTGCACAACAGCACTGACCATTTCACAAAAGTGCATAACAGCTGTGACAATTTTACAAAAGTGCATTGACCATTTCAGGCAGATGGCTAACATGCAGATTTCGCTTTTGTCTGTCTTTCTTTGAAAAGTAGGCATGTTCAAGATCGATGAAGTCATGAGCAATTGGGTTAGATGACAGAAAAGATTCAAAAACGTCAGATTCAGTTAGATGACAGAAAAGATTCAAAAACGTCAGATTCAGTGTTTTGGGCACTGTTGAACAGGAACATTCTCTCCTGTTCAACAAATGTGGGTTCAATTCAAAAGCAACATTGTCACAGATAGGCTAGTGTTACATTTCTGTAAAGTTTCAAAAATATCTTCCATGTTTTGGTTACTGTTGAACAGAGGCATATTTTCCTGTTCAAAAAAGTCTGACACAAATTGTCGTAGTTGTGGGTTAAGGTTCGATCTATACTGTCCTTCAAACGAGTCGTAGAACCGTCATTGTCACAGATAGTGTTACATTTCTGTTTTACATTCAAACGAGTCGTAGAAGTACTAGTACATTTGCGTTTGGTTGTTTTTTTCTTTTAGATTCCTGTCACTCATACTAGCAGTATTGATTGAGGTACATAAATCTGTTGATGTACAGGGATGACTTGTTTGTAATGAATCCTTGTTTCCTCCACATTGAGTTTGCATTGCAGTTGGACAGAAATGAACACATTGATAATGGCTTTTGAGAAAATCAATCAATTCTGCAAAGGAATTAACTTGATGACATCAAAACTGCAGCGCCATTTGAAGAATGGTTACCATTTCTGTTTCTTTGATGGGAATCAAACAAATAAAAACATTGACTATCCAAGTTACCATGAATGGCAATAGTTGACTCCTGAAAAGTAGCAAGGATATAATTTGAGACGATAAACGCCTGATGCAATCCCTCCTCAAGGTCAGTCAACTCAAAACCTTCATCATTCGCAACATCAGTAGGCAACACAGCGGGATTCGTATGTCCAGAAATCATGTCGAAAAAATATTACATTTCAAAAGCATGTCCAACCACAGTTGTTGGCAAGTGTTCGTGTCCGAAGTAGCCTTCAGTGTGTGTATATGTATTCATGTGACAGAGAACGTGACCTCATTGTTCAATCCTCTCTCTCTCTTCTTTCTCATTCGAACGCACACACGCAAGAACGTAGCCTACGCACGCATGCACGCGCACGCACACACACACACACACACACACACACACTGTGACACACCCCGCTGACGCACACGGCAAACCACGCACACACACACTGACTGTCGGCAAGCATCTCTTTTTGTTTTCTTTACCTTTGTTTATTGTGTTTTCGATATTTGTGTTTATTTTTTGCTTGACTTATCTGTTTTATTTTAATGTTTGCTATCCACATCGTGTGATAAATGTTTCTTCTCAGTCTCCGAGTCAGTTTAGTTTCTGCACGCCGCTTTGGTACTCCTTGTTTTTCTAACTGGTGTATTGTGCGCGACTGATTTGCGGATTTATTTTTATTCCTTTCATATGCAGTTGAAGTGTTGTGGGTGTTATTGTCTGTATATGCTATGTTGCGTCTGTGTATGCCTACAAGAATTTTGTGTGTAATGTGCCTGTGGTCTGCTCGCAGTCGAGCACAGAAAACATGGCGGCGCCCTGCAGGCAAATTCCTCAAAAGTCTTCCCGACCGCAGATACCAGCGTCGTCCGCGACGCTGGAATAACCATTTTATACTCCAATAACTTTCCCGCTTGAGCATTTCGTGGTTACTTGTCATTTGCCATTGCGAAAGATTGCACAACAATTCTAGACTCCCATTACTTTTCCGCTTGAGCATTTTTATGGGGACTTGTCATTTAAAATAACGGTGTTTTTACTTCACATAATGCCAGGGATCATGATTATGTTCCTCGAATATAATCTTCTTCAATCTGGCGAAGGAACTCTATGTTATTATTATGATTAGAAACAAAAGTTAAAAACTTTGATAATCATGTCAATATTCAGTTACTGTTTTGTAAAGGTCAGCTGACTCTGTCACAGCTAATATTGTCAGTGCTGTCTTTTCCATCTAGGAGTAAATTCGAGTAACAGCAACCAGTTCATTCGTTTAACTTCTTTTTTTCCACAGTAACTATAAACAGTTTCAGCACTACCTATCAACTGTTCTGTACACTACACTAAAAAAGACTTTTGTGAAAGTGACACAAAGAATTCAACAGTAAGTGTCGCACACGTGACAATGAATCAGTCTTCACTATCAACATTAATGGCCTTGTAATCCCGTAAAGCAGCCAGTTAACTTTGTATTACTGTTACCCCCGTAGTACAAATCTCACACAAAAGTAGATCCAGTGACACAAACCTGACCACACAGTTACGCCTATCCAAATGCGCGTTGCAAAATGTGCGTTTTGAATCTTCTTTTTTCTCTGGCGGTACTGACAATATCGTTATTGAAACAATCCCAGTGCACTAAGGGATTTATAGAGCAAATCTCGAAAATAATTATTAAACTCAGCGCTATGCGCTTCGTTCAATAATGAATTTTCTCGATTTGCTCTATAAATCCCTTAGTGCACTGGGATGTCTCAATAACTTAAATAATAATAAGGGTATTTATGGGGCGAAAATCCTTAAAACAGTTCTAAGCGACTTACAATCAATCTTAAATAATAAGACACAAATAATTGTGCTGAAGGCACGTACAACGTCTTTTAACCACACCTGTGCGCCATACGGATCAGACCAATACAACACCGCTGGCCAATACAACACCGCTGAGCAAACGGGAGCGGCTTAAACATGAACAAATGTGTATGAAATAGACTTAGCACTTTTAACCTGTGTGTGTCAAAATTTACCCCCCGACCACATCTTGTGCTTTCATGGAAAATCTCTCTTTTTCTCTTCTCCGACCTGGGAGTTAGTCACGAAGTGAAGGGTAAGCAAGTGTGCACTAGTTGGTTACTTATTTGTTGGTCCTAGGGATAGGTTGGAATCCCACAATTCCCTTTGAAGAGATACATCCCAGCAAAAGTAGAGGGAGCGGGGTGTAGGGGCTGCGGCGAAGGGGGTAGCTGCAAAACCCATGCGACATAGTCTCTCAAAAAATAAATGTCTTAAGTTCGCTTGTAAGTGATGAAACCCACATTGCTGTATTTAAACTGCGATGTTATACTGAATACACAGATACGAGCAATGTCTCTTGTGCAAAAAAACAATCCAAAGCAAAACAATAAACTATGCTTAATTTTGTTCAACGTCAACTGTTCGGTCTCAGTTAGTCACACAGAAAAACCCGACGAGTATTAAGTACGATTACAGTGCGCGGCTTGTATTCTCAATTTAACAGTCCCCAGAAGGGAAACCCATAGTTATTTGAGAATTAAAAAATGATGTGTTAAAGTTAAACGTCTGATTTTGTTCATGTCTCTGCACTTCTGGAGCAGGAAGCGTGATCTGACTGTGATGTGAGAAGCAACATAAGTGTGACACAGGCGGAGGCATAGAAAGCTGGCGTGGGATGATCCAAGAAGAGAGATGAAGACCGAAATATGAAACAAATCAAGAGCCAAAAGGAACTGAAGAAGATTTTAGTTGGCCTCACAGCTCATTTTCTCTTCTGAGGCGCTACTCCCACTTTCTCCTGTTCAGTTGATCACTTCTGGGGTACTGGATGGGACTGGGGAGGGGGGACAAGACAAAAAGGATGCGATACAGGCGGGGGGGGGGGGGGGAGTGAGAAAGGAATCAAAAAGGCAGAACAAGTCTGGAATATCAGATAACCAGACAAGAGAAAGAAAAGGAGGCTAGAGACGGTGACTGATTTGACGAAGATAAAGGATGGACCAGTCCAAAGTTGGGGGCGATGGAACAAAAAGAGTTGTGCGACACAGGTGAAATGGAGAAGTCAACAATTTCTAATATCCGATACCCAGCAACGGGAAAGAAAAGATGGCAAGGGTTCAAGGCCATGCAATGGTTTGACAAAGACACGGAGAGCGACGGATGTTCCAAGGATGGAGGGTGGAAAAAAGCAGGATGCGACACACGCGGGAAGAAGGGATGGAGGAATCGAGAAGACAGAAGTCTGGAACACCAGACACACAGAAACGGGAAAAAAGGAGGCAAGAGCTAAATACCAAAGATCTGACAGAGATGCAGAGAAGGAAGGATAGCCGGAGGGCAAGAGGGTGGGACAAAAGGCAGAATGCGATGTGAGGGAGGACTCTTAACAGACGAATGCGACACAGGCGCAACGAAGCGACGGAGGACTCTGGACAGAGAAAAGTCTGCAATGCCAGACACTAAGAAAACAGATAGAAAAGGAGGCTGCTAAGGATTTGACAGAGACACGGAGGAGGACTAATGATCTAAGGTTGGGGAAGAAAGAGAATGCGACCCACGTGGGACAGAATCTAAAAGACAAAAGTCTGGAATATCAGATACGAAGGAAACAAAAAAGAAAGGAGGCTGCAAATTAAGAGTAACGATTTGACAAAGACACAGAGGACTCATAAGGACGGAAGATCCAAGCAGAGGAAGATGGGGAGGGGGGAAAAAAGGTGCAGGGGAAGAAAATCAATACCAGCTGACACCCCTTCTTTCTCCCTCGTCCTTCCCCTCCGTCCACCTCCACACTCTGAGTGACAAAAGTAAAATGACAAAACTATTCCCTTGCACGCCCTTGGGAGGAAGCCGTGCCGAGTATTTTGTCATTTTTCTAACTTAGGGCCAGTGAAGGGGGAGCGAGATGGAGCAAAGATAGGGCTGACACACTTGTCGTGCGGGGCTTGTGCAGGGTCTGAGGGTCGAGTGTGGCCTTGCATGGTTCCTGGTCCTATCCATCTCCTGA
>NW_027129019.1:0-22500 GCF_037325665.1 Littorina saxatilis
GGTTGAAGAGTGGCATATTTGAAAGAAGAGAGGAAGTGCACCAGAGAAAAAAAATATATGCGTTAGTAGTTCCAGGAAGGCATTATGCCACACACATTCCAAGCAAACGTGAGCCGAGTGAGATGATGAATAAAGAAACATGTATCCCTGTGTGAAACTGTTCATAATGCATTGGGACACATTTTGAAAAACTGTAGCAGAACTTATAGAAACGCACAAAATATGTTGGTATGTGGACATATTTAGAAAGGTGGACGGAGGATCTGCAAGAGCACAGTACTGAGGAGCCCGTTTAGACCTCAGTAAAATGTTAAGTTGGTATTCACATTTGACAGACAAAAGTTCGTTACATTGCCCTGGTGTTTGTTTTGGGGTGGAGTTGAAGAAAAGGGCAGTGAAGCTAAGGCCAAACAAAAACATGTTGGTTTAGGGTAACGTGACCAAAAAAAGTAGGTCGTTTTTTGTTATTGTTTTGTTGTTGTTGTTGTTGTTGTTGTTGTTATTATTGATTTGGTTGATTTTAAAGGAGGTTACTTCCCTTAGTCTGGGTAAGGTTCGCAACATGTGCCAACATTTTTGTTGTTGTTGTTAGAAATGAAAATAACCGTTTTAGGGTCGGCGGGCAAAAAATAGGGTCGGTCGGGTTACCCTAAACCAACATATATTTTTGTTTGGCCTAAACTGATGCAACGTACATTTGGAAACATACAGCTAATCATATATTATAGGTATGACCACCAACCAATCTAGATACACACGCATGATAACTAGGAAGACGCTAATTTAGATGAGGAAATATTTCCTGTGATACCCAGTTGCTAGTAGTATCATACTTAGCTAAAATATGATGCTTGGAAAAGACACAGATTCGAGATCGTTGACACAACACTGCCGTTGTTTTACGGTTACACATCAAAAGCAAAAAAGCTAGGAACAAGTAGGTGGCAATGAAAAGTTATACTTTGATGCAGCATAATATATCACATGATATAGACCTTATCATTACTCTTCTTTTCTCCATCCATCCATCCTCCCCTGGCTAAAATTTCTTAACAACATCTTACGACGACTATACTCATCAGGCTAAACGTAAAAAGAGAAACATGTCCTGTGATGTCCTTTCATATTGCTGATATCAAAGTATTGAATCGACCAAATTTCAAGTAAAGTAACGGGTAGTAAAAGCGAATCTTAATAAATGTGGCAAAAAGTGTGCTTTGATGGGAAACAGATTTCTGCTCAATTTGAGTACGGTCCAACTTAGGTAACAGGAAGTAAAAGCATTACAGTTACACTTTGAACGGAGGTTTGAGAGAGAGATCAGAAGGTGAGAGAGAGAGAGAGAGAGAAAACCCAGAACGTTATTGCCGTTGAAAGAGGGAGAAAGAGAGAGAGAGAGAGAGAGAGAGAGAGAGAGAGAGAGAGAGAGAGAGAGAGAGAGAGAGAGAGAGAGAGAGAGAGTGAGGCAGAGAGAGAAAGAGAGAGAGAGAGAGAGGGAGAGAGACTGAGAGAGAGATAACCCAAAACTGTATTGCCGTTGAAAGAGAGAGAGAGAGAGAGAGAGAGAGAGAGAGAGAGAGAGAGAGAGAGAGAGAGAGAGAGAGAGAGAGAGAGAGAGAGAGAGAGAGAGAGAGAGAGAGAGAGAGAGAGAGAGAGAGAGAGAGAGAAAGAGAGAGAGAGAAAGAGAGAGAGAGAGAGAGAGATAGAGAAAAAGAGAGAGAGAGAGAGACAGACAGAGAGAGAAAGAGAGAGAGAGAGGGAGAGAAAGAGACAGAGACAGAGAGAGAAAGAGGGAGAGATAGAGAGAGAGAGAGAGAGAGAGAGAGAGAGAGAGAGAGAGAGAGAGAGAGAGAGGGCAGAGAGAGAGAGACAGAGTGAGTGAGCGAGCGAGTGAGCAAGAGAGAGAGAGAGAGACACACACACACACACACACACTGAAACAGACACACACACGCACACACATACACAGACATACATATACACACACAAACCAGAAGGAGTGAGAGCGAGAGAAAAAAATGAGAAAGACTGACTATTAGGGTTTAACGTCCTCTTAGACCAACTGGTCTATATTGGGACAGGTATTGGTAATACGTTGAAGATATGGTGTGATACTTTGATTCGAACAAGCCCGCTGTGGCTGTCTTCTTCGACACACCAGCATTGGGTTTGTCTCGTCAAAGTATCGAAATACGATCATGATAATCGGAGACGAGAGATGATGCATGCGTGTCTTCGTGTTTTCCAAGCCCTGAGACTTTCGCTGTGAACGTGGGATCTTTTTCGTGCGCATGTGTGCACACGGGGGTGTTCGGACACCGAAGAGAGTCTGCACAAAGTTGACTCCGAGAAATAAATCTCTCGCCGAACGTGGGGATCGAACCCACGCTGATAGCAACCAACTGGCTACAAAGCCAGCGCGCTACCAACTGAGCTACGTCCCCGCCCCGCGTTTTTGTCTGGTGATAATAAGCATGCTTTTTGTTTTGTCTGGATTAAGAGCCATGTGGTTTAATTCGGTCCACGCTAAAAGTTCGTTAACACTTTCTTGAAGTTGTTTTGACAATACCTTCACATTTGAGTGGGAATTGTGAATAGTGGTATCATCAGCGAAGAGTTCACAGTTACTGCTTATGTGTAGGGGAAGGTCATTAATGTAAATCGTAAAGAGAAGAGGGTCGAGTACAGATCCCTGAGGAATGCCATAACCTACCGACTGCTTGCTAGACATAGAGCCGTTGGCGCACACAGCTTGTACTCGATCAGAAACAAAATACTTGCTTAACGATATTGTATCATCTTTAAGGCCGTACAGCGCGAGTTTCCTAAGAAGTAGGCCATGATGAATCACATCAAATGCTTTAGCAAAGTCAACGAAGAGAGCAGCACATAATTTGTCTTCGTTGATCTTGCTCAACCACTGACCAACTAAAGAAACAAGTGGCATGAATGATGAGTTCTGAACCCGGACTGATTTGGGTGAAATAAAGCATTTTCGTTAAAATAAACAGAATAAACTTGTTGATATGTTGTTCCAACGGCTTTGATAAAACCGATAAAATAGATATTGGCCTGTAATTGGAGGGTTCTGTTTTAGCCCCTGACTTAAAAAGTGGAATAACTTTAGCCTGCTTTAACACAACTGGAAAATAACACTTGTCTATACAGAGATTATACGGGTAAGTTAAAGAATCAGCAAGTACAGGGGCTCCCGTCCAGACCGTCAACTCCACGGGTTCCTGTTTGCTTGAGGTGCATTAGTGCATTACATACTTTTGTTACAGTAATAAATGGAATGTTTAATTGCGACATTATAGTTTTAGATTTACAAAAATCTGTCAGAGAGAGAGAAAGAGAGAGAGAGACTTAGACTTAGACTTAGACTTAGAACATTTTATTCACATAAAGGGTAGACATTTTAGGCCATAGGCTTAATCTTACAATGTGCCCTTTACATTCACACAAACACATATTCACGCGTGCGCCCGACTAGAATCATAGAAACATCAAACATACAGTAATAATAAATGAGAAAAGTAGTAGAAAATACATGAATGGAACATCAGAAAAGCAATTACAGAATGGAACATTAATTACGCAATCACACTTGCGCACTCACACGCAGACGCACAAGGAGGAACACATATAGTACTAATAATAATATACACACAACTAAGTGCCATTCAACAAGCACACAGTGAGCCTACCAAGACAGGTAGATTTAGCATTATGTAGGCATGCAGCAGTCAATATTTCAGAGTAATAAAATAATTATAATAAACAAAGCTAGCTACAATACCGGCAGCGTAACTTATGAAGACCTCAGTATGTGTTTCCTGAGGGAGGTTTTGAATGCGCTCAATGAACGGCACGTTTGTACATTCGAAGGAAGAGAGTTCCACAGTGAAGGTCCCACAAAAGCAAAGCTAGTTTTGTATAGATCTATGCGAGTCCTTGGTAATATATATATAGATTTGTTTGACACATTGCGCTCGGAAGCTTTAGTCAAGAATGCATTTAGGTATGGTGGGGCCAGCTCATTGAGCGCCTTGTACATTAGAATTAAGATGTTGTAATCAAGCTGCTGTTGAAGTGGAAGAATATTGGCTACCTTCAACTTTTCTGACGTGGACAGATAAGGATTGGTTACAATAAGCTTAGCACCTCTTCTGTGCAAGGAGTTTAGTTTTTTCATTATATTTTCACTGGCACCGCACCATACAGTGGAGGCATAATTAATATATGATAGACAGTGTGCCACGTAAAACATTTTCAGTCCCTCCTTGTCTACAAAGGGTTTTAGTTTAGATAAGAGATGGAGATTGCTTGACAGCTTTTTACAGATATTCTTAACGTGTATGTTCCACCTAAGCTCCTGGTCAACTTCAATTCCTAGTACTCTGTGTGATGAAACCTGTTCTATAGGATCTGAGTGCACTTTTAAGTTGAGGAGAAGGGGCGCTCTCTGATGTTTCTGTCTAGATGTGACTACCATACTGCTGGATTTTTTGGGATGCAGGGTCATTTTGTTGTTACTACACCACTGTTCAACGTCGTTGTGAATGCCCCTGCTAAGGAGCCTTCTGTGTATTTAGATTCTTTTTGTTTTGCTTGTGTTTTTTAGTCATGCTTCTAGCTTGACTCGCATGCGACTTTCCGTGGTGGTGGCTTCCCCTTTTTCTGATCTCCTTCTCACCTCTTTTCTTTCACTTTTCTCACTTTTGCCCCTATTTGTTCCCTTTTTGCAACCACCTCTGTAGGTTCGCGTGCGGGTCTAGCTCGCTCTTTATCTTTTATTTTTCTTTATTAAGTATGAGCGTCCTGGTACGACCTTTGTTTTGTTTTACTGACGTTAAATATTGTAACGAACTAATTTATAAACGAGAGTGTGGCCGGCGTTTTTCTGATTTTAATTTCATGTGCCTGTATGGCTCACGCTGGACATCATGCTAGCCTATGGAGATTTTCCCCGGAGAGCACGGGACGCATGTTTTGCAACAGTAGAACCGTAGTAACGCGCAGTAATTTTTAGTTCACCTCTGTGGTGGATAGCCTGTATTTGTCGTCACTTACTGGGAAGCCGTTCACGGAACAAGATGTTTTAGTATAGATAGATTTTTTTTGCTCTGTTCCGGGGCCCAGTTTCTTCTGCCAGCCTCCAGTTTTGTTTTAAGTTATTTTGTAGTTCAGGTTCAGTTGCTCGCCTTGAGTCTGTTTTAGATTATAGATGCTGTCAAAGGCGAGTATCCATTTCTGACTATGTTGCTTTTATTTACCGAATTCGTGTAATTTTCGTTTCGAATCTTTGTTTGTTATGACTTCTTTCCGTTTCTTTGTCTTCTTTCCGTTTCTTTGTTCTTTCCGTTTCTTTGTCTTACGTTTTATCTATGCAAGGGAAGAGCTGAGACTGTTCTGTTTATTGTGATTTGACTTTAAGCCAGTTTTTTGTTTTCTAACATTTTTTGTCTTGGTGATTTTTTATTGATTTGCCGCCATCTTGTTTCGGCCGCCATTTTGACGTTCATCTTTGATGTTTATGTTTTAGGACACCTTTGATGTTTAGTTTGATGTTTCGAATTCTAAGTTTAGTTTTTTCTTTCTATCAGTTTCCACCGCTCCGCGCTTCTCGCTCCACGCTCCGCGCTTCTCGCTCACCGCTCCGCGCTTCTCGCTCCATGCTCCACGCTTCACACTCTACTGTTCTGCACTCTCACTCAAGCTAGTCCTTTCTACTTCACATTTTAGCTTTAATTCACTTTCTAAACTTAGATTAGTTTTTCCGCCACGCTCCTATATAGGTTACTTAGCTCTCCATAGATTTATGTTTAGCCTTTTATATATTGATATTATGAGCTGATTCCGAATTACTATGACATCGACATATTCACAATAAACTTTAATTAATTTTCCAATTCTAGTGTTCGTTTTGTTTTGTGAGCGCGTCGGTTCTTTATAGCACCAAAATTACATCCTCCAGAATTTATATAAGCCATCACAGAATCTTACAGCTACTCAAGGGCAAGCACAGTGGAAACTTTGATATTTTTTGGAACATTTTGGATTGTTTTCGACAAAGAACTTTATGAACTTTTGTAGGCCTGTGATTAGGGCCGCTGACTTTTGAACTTCTTATTCTTACGAATCTTGTGAAGAGATCATGAACCTTTTGTCTTAAAGGAACTGTGATTCGCATCTGGCGAACAATATTTTAATTTATTTGTCGGGCCCAGAGCAGAGCAACTTAGGCATTATTTTAGGTTTGTTGACCATAGCATTGCACACTTCGTACTTCGTATTTTCTTCCCCTCTAGTGAGTGACCCGAGGTGTGCCGTTTTGAATTTTGTTTCTCTATATTTCGCAAGTCTTTGTTAACCTCTACGTTTTCACTTGACTTAAAGTATGGATGAGAAATTACCTTCTTTGAAGTTAGAGAGGGATGAACATTTTGCTTCGGACACTGATAGTCGTAAGAATGAAGGCGACCGTGATGGCGCTCAGGGAGAGTCTCTAGCTGAACCCACTCAGACCCAAGACACTTTGAATTCAGATAACTTTCCCTCTCAAGCTGAACATTCTCCTACACAGGAAGGTTTAGGAACTGAGCCCTCCCAACAGGCTGCAAGTGCAGAGCATCTCGCTCAACGAAGTAGAGAAGAAAGAGGCCCCGCCATTGTTAGGGCTAGACTTAATGCTGAGGTGAGGGAGCTGTCAGACAAGTACTGGGCCAAAAGCCGAACTCATAAGAATATGATCAGCGAGTTGTGCACAGCCTTTAGGGAGATACCAGACAAAAGAAGAGCCCTTAAAGCTCGTAAAATAACCCTCTGTGAGCACCTAGACGAGCTAAATGTAGCGAACTCGAGGCTTTGTCAAGTGGCTGAAAGTGATGTAGCTATAGAAGAGGATCTGAGCGATATGCACATGCAAACGGAGACGCTCAAAGAACAATATCACAGACTCTTTCCCAAGTTAGACCCGTACGCCTCCAGCTCGGACTTGACTTCCACAGTCGCTTCTGGAGGTGCTAGAGAGGTTTCTCTAGATGCTTCTTTGGCGGTTAGCGCAGCGAGATTTAGGTCCCAGCAAATGGTCGCAGATGAAAGGGCCAGACAAGAAGAGACTCTTTTGCTTTTAGAAGAGAAGGCTTCTAGGACCATAGCTTTGGCTGCTGAGAAGAAGGCAGAGATGGAAAGAGAGATGGAAAGAGAGTGTGCTTTAGCTGCTGAGAAGAAGGAAAGAGAGTGTGCTCGTTTAGAGAGAGAAGCTCAAGATGAAAGGTTAGCTTTGAAGAAAAAAGAAAAGGAAGTTAAGGCTGCACTAGAGAGGGTGGAGAGAGAAGGCAAGATGCAAGAAGAGCATGACGTTTTTAAGATCCTTAAAACTGACATAGAAGACCAGCAAAGGGCTAGAGAAAGATTCATGCCCCAACTACCTCGTGACAGCCCCATTGATAGGTACCTAGGTACTCACAACCCCCTGCATGTAGGTACACACTCAGAGAGCATAGGAGATGTGGCGGTAGGGTATGATAGGCACACACAGCACACACAAGATACATATAAGCCTGCGACAGCCGACACCTACGCCCGCCCGCGTTACCAGCCGGCAGCCAACACCCTCGTCTCTGGGCAACATCAGCCTGCGGCAGCCAAGCCTGGACTCCCGCCACTTCAGCAGCCCACGGAGGTCAGGGCTTATGCCCCTTCGCATCTCCAGTCGGCCGCCGAGGATATCCGCGACACTCTTCGAGGCATCTCCAGGACCCTTGCCCAACCTGTCTCCGCTTTTCACCCACTTCCAGCAGCGGTCACAGCCACGGCTCCTACCACTACGACGATGACTACAGCCACCACGATGACGACAAGAGTCGGAGGCCAATTCGCGACCTCCTTTCGGCCTCAGTTTGTCTAAGCTGAGATTCCAAGCCACGAAGATCATCCTCGCCAGATCTACGCGCCTTCCCGTTTCCCTCACAAATCCCTCAATCCATCAGCGAGACCTTTTCCCGGGCCTTTCCCTGGTCCTTTTCCTGCCATGACCTCCCGAGAGTCTCCGACCTATGTGCCAAGCTTTGCATATGGGCCTTCTGTCATGCATCCTCCCATGCAAACGCAGCAATATGACCACGCTGCAAGCTTTGCTCCTGACACTGACTACACACAGCATGGTTTTCAAGAGGCTCCGGTCACGAGCCCTTCAGACGTCTACTACGGGCAAGATGCGTACCTTCCTCAGATGCAAGGCCAGCCAGCGCTCTCCGAGGGTTCTGCCCTAGCTCGTACTCTAGCTGAGGCTCTCCTGATCAACAGGTTACCGACGCAGGAGCCCACTACGTTTTCAGGAGATCCTTTGACGTACCCTCTCTGGAGGTCCTCATTTACTCTTTTGATTGAGCGACAGGGCGTTTCTGCAGAGGAAAAGCTCCTCTACTTGGAGAAGTACTTGGACGGTCCGGCGAAGGATGCGGTCAAGGGACTCTTTCTGATCAGGGATGCCCAGGCCTATCAGCAGGCCCTTCAGACGTTGGAGGAAAGGTTCGGCAGTTCTTTCGTCGTTGCCAGAGCCTTCCGAGAGAAACTAGATGCATGGCCGGTAATCAAACCCAAAGATGGACAAGCCCTCCGCGCCTTCTCGGACTTTCTTGGACAATGCCTTGTGGCGAGCCGAGTGATAGGCCAGCTACAGAATCTGGAAGACCAAGCCTATCACAAGACACTCATGAGCAAGCTTCCAGATTGGTTGGTGAGAAACTGGGTGCGGAAAGTAAACAAGACCAAGAACGAGAAGAAACGCTACCCTACCTTTGAGGAGTTGTCAGCTTTCATCAAGACAGAGGCAGACATCCTTTGCGAGCCCCTTTTCTCCTCCAGCAAATCTGCCGCCTCTTCCACCTCACAGACCGCCAGTTCAGCAGTCCCCAAGAAAACATCGTACAGTACGGATTGTTCTACTACATCTGCAGGTCGAGGGTGTGAGAATTGTCATTACCACGCTAAAACTGTCCTGAGTACGAACTGCGACGAAGTCTGTCCCTTTTGTACCGTTCGTTTTCCGACCAGCTCTTCTTCTCATCCTCTACTCAGATGCCAGAGGTTCGATGAGATTCCCGTTGAGGACAGGAAACACTTCATGTACGAAACGTTCTTGTGCTTCTCCTGTGCCAGAAAGACTGACCATAGAAGTGTAGACTGCACTACTAGGGCGATATGTGACAAGTGCCAAGGCCCACATCTCACTATGCTGCATGGAGCGCCTAGCTACAGGAAGAAGTTTCCCAATCAGCAACGGAATGCCCGGGGACCGCCAGATTCTTCAAGGTTTGTCTGTCTCAGTCAAGATGCCCGTGTTTCTGCCTCTGGATCAGCATTCGCGACGACCAACAAGTCAGACAGACCAGTCAGAGCTACCATGATTGTTCCGGTCAGAGTTTCGACGAAAGAGAATCCCACGGTAGAGCATACGACATACGCGCTGCTTGACACCATGTCTTGCATCTCCTTCGTTACTGAATCTTTGAGTGACAAGCTGAACACTCATTCTGAGCCAGCGTCATTGAGGCTGAACACTATGACTTCTCAGAACACTCATATCGAATGTCAGAGAGTGACCGGATTGTGTGTCAAGGCCCTCAACTCCAATGTTTCCCACAACCTGAAAACGCTCTACACGACGGACCATCTCACCAATGACACTGAGAACATACCAACATCAGAGATCGCTCGTAACATCAAGTATTTGAGTCATATTGCCAGCGAGATTCCCCCGTTGCTCGAAGGCTGCACTCCCGGGTTGTTGATTGGCTACGATCATGCAGAGCTATTCATGCCAGAGAGAGTCATCAAGGGAGACCCATACGCCGTTCTCACACCGTTGGGTTGGACGATACTGGGACAAGTGTCGCCAAAACAGTCTGTCCATGACGTGATGCACGTGTCTCTAACAGAACAGTATTGTCCCAGCGAGTACGAAGGTGAATCAGTCGCTTCCGTATATCGCACGACACTCGCCGAACCCAGAATCTCCGACCCTCTCCATGTCATGGAAAGGATTTTGACCAGATCACAACGAAAAAGACCACGACGAAGAAGACCAGTACGAAGAAGACCACAACGAAGAAGACCACAACGAAGAAGAAAGTGGCTTCTTCCCCAACGTAACGTTGCTGTCGGAGATGTCGTCGTGCTACGTGACGAAGCCGTATGCAGAGCAGATTGGCCTCTTGGACTCGTGACGGAGGTTCGCCCCAGCGACGATGGACTCGTGCGAACCTGCAAGCTGAAGACTGTCAAGGTCACCTCGAAGACGAGCCATTCCACTTTCTACTACTGGCGCCCCATCTCTAAGCTGACCGTGCTGGTGAAGGCAGACCCGGACACTCAATGACTTTCCCAGTGAACTTTACTGTTTTCGACAGACCGTTTGTGCATGTTTTGGTCTGACGTAATCCGTTCGCCTTTTTGACAGGTGGCGCTGTTTTGATTTGGGGAGAAAATTTCGTCTTAATGCAAATATTTTTTTTGTGACTTTGTGGTTTCTCTCCATATATATATATGGCAGGTTTCATGGTATTAGGCCATTTTGATAGTCTCAGATTTGCTTAGTCTTTTAAATCCATATCTGTGAGAATCTGCTGTATTTGTTGTATTAACATGCAAACTAGTTGTTGTTTAAATACTTTTTTGAAAATAAAAGTTGAAATTTTTGATAATGTGTTTATTTATGCGCGTGTGAATGGTGGCGATCGTCAAAATACGGACGGATGAATTTACTTTTGCCACAGCATCACTAAACAAAGAACTAAATTCCAACACATACATGCACAAGTATCAATGCTGTGGTGGTTGAGAGTGCCAGAACACATTGAAATGATTGTTTTTCAACAACAATCGATATCCATAACACAAATTCTAACTTATACTAGCTCCGCAAAAAAAAATGTATGGGGATTCGGATCTGTCCGTCCGCATAGCGATATCAAGAGCATCGAAACTAATTGTGATTTCACAGGACAAAAACACAAGTTTACCTAATTTTGTATACTGTAAATACAAGTTTGTGCACCCTTGAAGTGAGTTATAATGTTGCCGAGGTCAATTTGCCCTTGATCGACGCACGGTGACCCGAGTTTCAAAGTTGCGATCCAGTCCGTCCAAACAATGTAACGATCGCCACTTTTTTCTTTTCATTCAAAAACTAACCGTTTGGGGAGGAAGTGACCTCACGTTGTTTTACGTTGACGCTCGCGCTCGACAGAAAAAGACCGCAACAGTTTTTCAGTTAAAAAAATCGCAAAGTAATTACATTTTCTGAGGTTTTCTAGTGTCCGTCTAGTAACAATCGCCACTCTAGCGATCGCCACTGAGTGTTGAAGTCACATTTAACTCCTATTCACTCAACCATTTAAGAAACTATTTTGACGCTCAATCGTCACGTTTCAGTGTCGAAACACGTACTGTGCATTTGCAATCAGCCGGTGTGTCCAAACTGAAATGCGAGTGATGCCTCGATTTGTGGCGATCGCTCACGTGGTTGACGGACAGAAATACCTTCTTAGGGGGTAGGGGAACAGTTACTCCTCCATACAATAATGGTGTTTACAAATGATTGCAAACTTGTCTCTTTATAAACTGTTCAGACATGTCTTCTCTTCAATAATTTTCAGTTTTGCTCGGTTTGTTAATCAGGAGCACCCTGCAGATAATTTTTCATCTGTGACAATGCTCGAAATGTTGACGTAATTCCAATGCCCATATCCTTCTCTTGTTACCTCATCTAGCCAAAACCATTGAAGATAGAAAGACATTTATTGAACAAACTAGATGCACAACACCAGTCTTAACACGTTTTGTTCTTACATGTATATGAAAATATTGATGGCCATGGAATGGTTTGAAAAAAAACACGGTTTTTTCCTTCAAAACGGTCTAGGTCTGCCGGAAGTCGTATTTTTTCAAACCATTCATTTGAAGATCAATATTTTGATATACATACAAGAACAAAACTTGTTAAGAATGATGTGTTGCATATTTTTTGTTCAATAAATGTCTTTCTATCTTCAACGGTTTTGGCTATATGAGCTATATGCATGCATAGGATGACCGTATTGCTTTTTAGCGTTTTCAGGGTATGCCGCTTTGCGCCTGGTTTTTAGATATAAATAAGGACCAGGACTATAAAAAAATTACTGTTTTTAGTTGTAACAAACTCACTTTGTTGGAAAAACATGTCCTTTGAATTGTGTGCCAACATTTATTTTGTAGAATTTGAGTGTGTAAATAGTAAATTGCTGAACACAATACTGTGAAACCTGCCATATGTTTTTGGTTCCGCATTTTGGAACGAAAGCTCTTGACAGAGGCAAGCGCTTAATGAATCGGTTTGTTTAGTCCTTCCCGCGTGCGGATGCCTGTGCTTATGATCAAGACGACTGAAGATGTTTTTCTTTGTATTTTGTAGGTTGCGACTACAGTCTTTCATACTGAGTTGCGGGTTTATGTAAAGGTGTAAGAATAATGTTGACACGGTATGTTGACAGTGACGGACCGACGAAATATGATGTTACATTTGTTGAAAGAACACGTGTGATTTTTTAGATTGAGACTCATTGAGAGTGCGTTTCGAACAGCTACGTTTTGGATAATGCCGAAAGGATTCTGTAACGTTTCGGATTTTTTTGTATTTTGAACCACGTATGAGAGTGCGTTTCGAACAGCTACGTTTTGGATAATGCCAAAAGGATTCTGTAATGTTTCGGATTTTGTTTTTGAACCACGCATGTATTCGATGATTTTTGTTGATTTTTTATGTCGACTTTTGTAAAGACTAAGATGTCTTCGAGGGGGGAATGTGAATGCCCCTGCTAAGGAGCCTTCTGTGTATTTAGATTCTTTTTGTTTTGCTTGTGTTTTTTAGTCATGCTTCTAGCTTGACTCGCATGCGACTTTCCGTGGTGGTGGCTTCCCCTTTTTCTGATCTCCTTCTCACCTCTTTTCTTTCACTTTTCTCACTTTTGCCCCTATTTGTTCCCTTTTTGCAACCACCTCTGTAGGTTCGCGTGCGGGTCTAGCTCGCTCTTTATCTTTTATTTTTCTTTATTAAGTATGAGCGTCCTGGTACGACCTTTGTTTTGTTTTACTGACGTTAAATATTGTAACGAACAAATTTATAAACGAGAGTGTGGCCGGCGTTTTTCTGATATTAATTTCATGTGCCTGTATGGCTCACGCTGGACATCATGCTAGCCTATGGAGTTTTTCCCCGGAGAGCACGGGACGCATGTTTTGCAACAGTAATATCGTAGTAACGCGCAGTAATTTTTAGTTCACCTCTGTGGTGGATAGCCTGTATTCGTCGTCACTTACTGGGAAGCCGTTCACGGAACAAGATGTTTTAGTATAGATAGATTTTTTTTGCTCTGTTCCGGGGCCCAGTTTCTTCTGCCAGCCTCCAGTTTTGTTTTAAGTTATTTTGTAGTTCAGGTTCAGTTGCTCGCCTTGAGTCTGTTTTAGATTATTGATGCTGTCAAAGGCGAGTATCCATTTCTGACTATGTTGCTCTTATTTACCGAATTCGTGTAGTTTTCGTTTCGAATCTTTGTTTGTTATGACTTCTTTCCGTTTCTGTGTCTTCTTTCCGTTTCTTTGTCTTCTTTCCGTTTCTTTGTCTTACGTTTTATCTATGCAAGGGAAGAGCTGAGACTGTTCTGTTTATTGTGATTTGACTTTAAGCCAGTTTTTTGTTTTCTAACATTTTTTGTCTTGGTGATTTTTTTATTGATTTGCCGCCATCTTGTTTCGGCCGCCATTTTGACGTCCATCTTTGATGTTTATGTTTTTAGGACACCTTTGATGTTTAGTTTGATGTTTCGAATTCTAAGTTTAGTTTTTTCTTTTCTATCAGTTTCCACCGCTCCGCGCTTCTCGCTCCGCGCTTCTCGCTCCACGCTCCGCGCTTCTCGCTCCATGCTCCACGCTTCACACTCTACTGTTCTGCACTCTCACTCAAGCTAGTCCTTTCTACTTCACATTTTAGCTTTAATTCACTTTCTAAACTTAGATTAGTTTTTCCGCCACGCTCCTATATAGGTTACTTAGCTCTCCATAGATTTATGTTTAGCCTTTTATATATTGATATTATGAGCTGATTCCGAATTACTATGACATCGACATATTCACAATAAACTTTAATTAATTTTCCAATTCTAGTGTTCGTTTTGTTTTGTGAGCGCGTCGGTTCTTTATAGCACCAAAATTACATCCTCCAGAATTTATATAAGCCATCACAGAATCTTACAGCTACTCAAGGGCAAGCACAGTCGTTGATTCCCTGCTGAAGGTCAGCCTCCACTTGAACTATTTTTTTGGACGATGAGTGAAGAGAGCTATCATCAGCAAAAAGCTCACAAGATACATTTTTATTCGTAATATGCAAAGGTAGGTCGTTTATGAAGATACTAAATAAATGTGGGCCAAGAATGGACCCCTGAGGAACTCCGCAATTTAGAACACCATCTTGTGAATATTGACCATTTAGATATACCCGCTGGGATCTGTTCGTGATGAACGATGCAAGCAACTTAACTGTATCACTGTTGTTTATATAAAACTTTAGTTTAGTTATGAGAATATTGTGATCGACTGTTTCAAACGCTTTCTGTCATTCTCTTCCGAGTTGTGTCTTTCTCGCGTTCGCAATATTCGGCGTTTTGTCTTGTATCTGTCATTCTCTTCTGAGTTTTGTCTTTCTCGCGTTCGCAATATTCTGTGTTTTCTCTGTTTCTGCACATGTTTGCTTGGTTTTTCATTTTTTGTGTTGTACGTTTTGAAGCACTTGTCGTAAATGAAAGACCCGTACATAGGCTTACAGTTGGTGTCGGCGAGACACTCTCATTGTCAGACATAATTTCGGAGACAGCGTTGACACAATGACTGATCGGTCTCGTCAATGTTGTTTCCTTTTGACTGAGATTCATCCGCTGACTGTGACTCTCTCTCTCTCTCCACCCTCTCTCTCTCTCTCTCTCTCTCTCTCTCTCTCTCTCTCTCTCTCTCTCTCTCTCTCTCTCTCTCTCTCCGCTCGCTCACATGTGTCTTTATCCGCCTGACTGCCATAACGAGAGAGGAGAGGTAGTAGTGGTGGTGGGGGGATGTGAAATGAATCAAGTGATAGAGTGAGGGTTAAACAGTGCAAGCCTACTTTTGCGCGGTAGTGGTTACGCAATGCTGCATAACACGTTTTTCTGTACCTCTGTTCGTTTTAACTTTCTGAGCGTATTTTTAATCCAAACATATCATATCTATATGTTTTTGGAATCAGGAACCGACAAGGAATAAGATGAAAGTGTTTTTAAATTGATTTCGACAATTTAATTTTGATAATAATTTTTATATATTTAATTTTAAGAGCTTGTTTTTAATCCAAATATAACATATTTATATGTTTTTGGAATCAGCAAATGATGGAGAATAAGATGAACGTAAATTTGGATCGTTTTATAAAAAAAATATTTTTTTTACAATTTTCAGATATTTAATGACCAAAGTCATTAATTAATTTTTAAGCCACCAAGCTGAAATGCAATACCGAAGTCCGGGCTTTGTTGAACATTACTTGACCAAAATTTCAACCAATTTGGTTGAAAAATGAGGGCGTGACAGTGCCGCCTCAACTTTCACGAAAAGCCGGATATGACGTCATCAAAGACATTTATAAAAAAAAATGAAAAAAAAACGTTCGGGGATATCATACCCAGGAACTCTCATGTCAAATTTCATAAAGATCGGTCCAGTAGTTTAGTCTGAATCGCTCTACACACACAGACAGACACACACAGACAGACACACAGAGACACACATACACCACGACCTTCGTCTCGATTCCCCCCTCTATGTTAAAACATTTAGTCAAAACTTGACTAAATGTAAAAAGAAGAGGGATGGGTAGGAGTTGTTCAGAAATTAAAGTTGTCCGGCTTGTGGAGCATTGATTCTGGTTTTCCCAAAGCGGCCTGAACGTTCAATGAACGAGTGTACTCTGGAAAAAATGTTCCTGTTCAAATCCAGAGATTGTCTCCATTTAGAAGGTGGGGGAGGTGAATACTGTGGTTAGGGAGGGTATGTATGGTTTCTTGACGTGCTTCGCGATAATTTGGACAATCTAATAGGAAGTGTTTAACGGTTTCGGACGGAAATCCGCAGTCACAAGATGCATCGGTAGCAACGTGTCGTCTCACATAGCCTGAGCTTACAGTGAATTGTTTGTGATATGCGATCTTCAGAATACCAATAACACGGCGGACTTTAACCGTTTTTTGACAAAAAGTGCTTGAGGGACTTATTAAGTTGTATGTAGTCTGGTGTGTGTGTGTGTGTGTGTGTGTGTGTGTGTGTGTGTGTGTGTGTGAGAGAGAGAGAGAGAGAGAGAGAGAGAGAGAGAGAGAGAGAGAGAGAGAGAGAGAGAGAGAGAGAGGGGGGAGTTTTGTGCAATAACGCATCCTTTGAACACTTCTATGACAAATGACCAAAATATCGTTTTTCTAGCTAAGGACCCGCTCCTGCCAAGGGTATAGTACCTAGTAAACGCCCACCCCCCACTTTTGGGCAAAACTGGTACATAGGGTGGGTGGGCGTATACAGGGTAGTTAACGGTAATATCATGTTAACCATCAATTAAAAAAAAAAAAATCATTGTCGCAACGTACTCTTTTGCACACGAAGAAAATAAACAAAAACAAACACAATTAATGACAAAGAGTAAAAAAAAAAAAAAAAAAGGAAGGCCTGATGGCGATTCGAACTCGACTCAATCGCGCATCCGGCGAATTCGATAACCGTTCGGCTACGGAATCAGACACCAAATTCTCGCCACTGTAATGCATTAAACAAGACGCAAGCACGCTTTCGCAACACGCCGTTATGATCGAGCATCGGTTGAAATCTTTCGCGAGCAGAAGCTCGTATTTGACCGCAATGCATCGGTGCTTAAATGACACGAATGTGTGTCCATGAGGGACATAAATCTACGAACAATATTTGAACAAGATTTATTCGAACTTGACGGTTTTAATGGACAGTGTTGGTGAAGTTACTGACAGGCAGCGACTTTACAGGAGGGGGATGGATCCTCTAACTTTACAGCTCGGAGACAACCCGGTAAGGACTTAGCGGTGTTTCATAAATAACACTTAGCAGTTGGCGGACTTATTGTGTTTTGAACTTGAACTTGAACTTGAACTTGCGATGTTTAAGGCCTTAGGCCTGTTCATCGATCCTGTCGAATGGTACTCCAATAACACTTTTTTGGTGGCATGCGCGGGCGGTTATTGGTAGCACGTTGGCGAGAATTTCTCTGGTCTGTCTGCCCAGAAATTGTCCAGCCTTCCTTTGAAACTGTTCACTGATGGTGCTGTCACAACTGTTTCTGGCAGACTGTTCCAGTGAGGAATCACCCTTTCTGCGAAGAAGCAGCTCCGAACGTTCAGCCTACAAAATGGTTTATACAACTTGAGGCTGTTTCCTCTAGTGTCTTTGGTTTCGGCCAGCTGGAAATTCGGGTTTCCTGTGTCGTAGATCCCATGCATGTACTTGTAGAGGTCGATCATGTCACCTCGGACACGCCTGTGTTCGAGACTGGGTAGTTTGAGTATAGCTAGTCGTTCTGGGTAAGTTTTCTCACTGAGAGCCGATATCAGTTTGGTAGCCCTTCTCTGCACGTCCTCTATTTGATTCCTTGCACAGCAGTTTCTGCTGTGGTTGCCATACTGAATGTCCATATTCAAGGATTGGCCTGGCAAGACTCTTGTAGAGTTGTACAAACACCTCCCTATCCAGATGCTCAAACGATCTCCTGATGATGCCTATGGTTTTGTTTGCCTTCGCAGTTGCTTGTGCAACATGTCCCTTGAAACTCAGGCGATTGTCTACAAGTACACCAAGGTCTTTCTCCGTTTCGCTTTCTTCTAGAGTGATGCTAACCTCCTCACCACTTTCGGATCTCCCTTTCATGTGATAGCTGGTCTCTGTGTGTTGTTTGCCTAGCTTAAGGACACTACACTTCTTTGGGTGGAACTTGAGGAGCCAGTTGTCAGACCACTCTTGTAGATTGTCCAGATCTTCCTGCATGACAACAGGTCCTGAGGGCACGTCAGTACGTGTACATATAGCTTGATGTCGTCAGCAAACAGCTTCACAGAGCTTGTGACTTGGCTAGGCAAGTCGTTTATGTACAGGGTGAAGAGCAGAGGGCCCAATACACTTCCCTGGGGGATTCCACTGGTGACTGGCGCTTTGTCTGAATGTGTACCGTTCACAACCACTTGCTGATGCCTGTCCGCTAGAAAGTTGCGTATCTTTCTTTCTTTCTTTCTTTCTTTCTTTCTTTCTTTCTTTCTTTCTTTATTTGGTGTTTAACGTCGTTTTCAACCACGAAGGTTATATCGCGACGAGGGAAAGGGGGGAGATGGGATAGGGGAAAGGGGGGGGAGATGGGATAGAGCCACTTGTTAAGTGTTTGTTGTTCACAAAAGCACCAATCAAAAAATTGCTCCAGGGGCCTGCAACGCAGCACAATACATGACCCCACTGGGAGAATGCAAGTTTCCAGCACAAAGGACCAAACATTTCTTACATACCGCCTGACCAAAATCCTTACAAACATTGACCATATTCTATACAAGAACCACTAAACAAGGGTAAAAGGAGAAACATAATCCGTTAGTCGCCTCTTACGACATGCGGGGTGCAGAGAAATAAGGATGTGGAAAAGAAGACTTTTGGTAAGTGAAATAAAGGTGATGGGTCCAGTCAGGTAGAAATAAGACAACAAGAAAAGAATTGGAAAACTGCAGGGAATAGTAGGGAGAGTTTTCTTGGAAGGAAATATAGGTGAAAGGACTGGTAAGGCAGAAATAAGACAAAAGAAGAGAAATAAAGGGGTGTTGTAGCTTGGTGATAACACTCCCGCCGCGTGAAGGCGACCCCATGGGAGCAGTTGCGTATCCAGTTAAGGACGTTACCATGAATTCCATGCGCTTCAACCTTCGCGATCAGTGTTGCATGTGGAACAGTGTCGCGATCAGTGTTGCATGTGGAACAGTGTCGCGATCAGTCTTGCATGTGGAACAGTGTTGCGATCAGTCTTGCATGTGGAACAGTGTCGCGATCAGTCTTGCATGTGGAACAGTGTCGCGATCAGTCTTGCATGTGGAACAGTGTCGCGATCAGTCTTGCATGTGGAACAGTGTCGCGATCAGTCTTGCATGTGGAACAGTGTCGCGATCAGTCTTGCATGTGGAACAGTGTCGCGATCAGTCTTGCATGTGGAACAGTGTCGCGATCAGTCTTGCATGTGGAACAGTGTCGCGATCAGTCTTGCATGTGGAACAGTGTCGCGATCAGTCTTGCATGTGGAACAGTGTCGCGATCAGTCTTGCATGTGGAACAGTGTCGCGATCAGTCTTGCATGTGGAACAGTGTCGCGATCAGTCTTGCATGTGGAACAGTGTCGCGATCAGTCTTGCATGTGGAACAGTGTCGCGATCAGTCTTGCATGTGGAACAGTGTCGAATGCCTTCATGAAGTCCATGTAGGCTATGTCAACACTGCCTCCTTCATCTAGAATCTTTGTCCAATCATCCAATGCCTCAAGAAGATGGGTCACACATGACCTCCCTTGCACAAACCCATGCTGATTCTCACAGATGAGATTGTTTGACCTCAGGTGATCATTTACTGCCTCTCTGACAAGGGTTTCCATAGCTTTGCATAAGATGCATGTCAAGCTGACCGGACGATAGTTACTAGGCTCTGTTCGACTACCTTTCTTGAAAACCGGTGTCACATAAGCTTGTCGCCAGTCTTCTGGAATCTCACTGTTCTCCAACGACAGTCTGAATAGTCTTGCTACCGGATATGCTAAAGACTCAGCTGTTTTAGCCAAGACACATGGGTTGATACCATCCGGGCCTTGTGCCTTATCTGTCTTCAAACCAGAGAGCAGTTTCTTGACCTTTGCTACTGTGATCTCAAAGTTAAGTTGTGGACTTCACTACCAAAGACATAGTGGGGGGGAGGTGGAATATTGTCTGTTGCTTCTTGGGTAAACACACCCTGAAAGAACTCATTTAGCACGTCCGCCTTTTCCTTGTCTGAAGAAGTTTTGTCGCCATTAGTTTTCTTAAGATCTGCCACTCCAGTCCAGTTTTACAGGCTAGTATATGAGTTGCAGCTTTTTCAAGAATAAATCTTGTTCAAATATTGTTTGTAGAGAGGAGCAAGCATGAGGAATCTCCTATTCTAAAAATAGCCAATTCTGGTAGCTGCCGACCTTCCGCCAGATACACATTAATACCGGGGGAAAATAAATAATTACTGGGCAGTAAAAATAAATACCGGGCAGTAGTTAAACGACAGTTTGACTTTAAAGGACACAATGTTGCAGCTTTTTCAAGAATACGAGCCCAGGCTATGCAGATGCCACTACAATCTGTACTTAAATGCCTTCTGCTTCAAATTTCCTGGAGTCGGAGTGTTTTGCAGGAGGCACGTAAATACAGAATGTAAGATACACAGAATACTTCATGGCTTGCAGTGCCACAATAGGTTTATACTTGTGGTTTTTTTTACAATTATCGAAAAGCTCATAATTTCCATATCTTTACTGCAGCTCAACTGATTGAACGAGACTTACAAAGGGACGGAGCTTCACTGCAGGACAACTGATTGAACGAGACTTACAAAGGGACGGAGCTTCGCTGTAGCTCAACTGATTGAACCAGACTTACAAAGGGACGGAGCTTCGCTGTAGCTCAACTGATTGAACGAGACTTACAAAGGGACGGAGCTTCACTGCAGCTCAACTGATTGAACGAGACTTACAAAGGGACGGAGCTTCGCTGTAGCTCAACTGATTGAACCAGACTTACAAAGGGACGGAGCTTCACTGTAGCTCAACTGATTGAACGAGACTTACAAAGGGACGGAGCTTCGCTGTAGCTCAACTGATTGAACCAGACTTACAAAGGGACGGAGCTTCACTGCAGCTCAACTGATTGAACGAGACTTACAAAGGGACGGAGCTTTGCTGTAGCTCAACTGATTGAACGAGACTTACAAAGGGACGGAGCTTCTCTGTAGCTCAACTGATTGAACGAGACTTACAAAGGGACAGAGCTTTGCTGTAGCTCAACTGATTGAACGAGACTTACAAAGGGACGGAGCTTCACTGTAACTCAACTGATTGAACGAGACTTACAAAGGGACGGAGCTTCGCTGTAGCTCAACTGAGTGAACGAGACTTACAAAGGGACGGAGCTTCACTGTAACTCAACTGATTGAACGAGACTTACAAAGGGACGGAGCTTCACTGCAGCTCAACTGATTGAACGAGACTTACAAAGGGACGGAGCTTCACTGCAGCTCAACTGATTGAACGAGACTTACAAAGGGACGGAGCTTCACTGCAGCTCAACTGATTGAACGAGACTTACAAAGGGACGGAGCTTTACTGTAGCTCAACTGATTGAACGAGACTTACAAAGGGACGGAGCTTCACTGCAGCTCAACTGATTGAACGAGACTTACAAAGGGACGGAGCTTCAGTGTAGCTCAACTGATTGAACGAGACTTACAAAGGGATGAACAGTTGAATCGGCACCCTGTCCTTCACATTGGAAGAAATCAAAGAACGCGTGTTGATCATTCGTCAAAGTGTATCGCGAAGGACAGGAGAGTAAAACCATCCTGACAATATATCCTTTATTGGTACCGCTCGTTCTTACGAAGACAAACAAACTCTTACACCTGGGTCAGACTTGTACCTGAAAAGGGTTACTTTCAACTGAGCGCAAGGTCCGCAAAACACTGTGGGCAGAACTATCCGCGAAGCAGATCTGACACTCCGGTACGGTACATGCACTGACCACATTGCTGCACTTTGTTCCCAGGAAGCTACACTTTGTTCCCAGGAAGCTACACTTTGTTCCCAGAAGCTACACTTTGTTCCCAGGAAGCTACACTTTGTTCCCTAGAAGCTACACTTTGTTCCCAGGAAGCTACACTTTGTTCCCAGAAGCTACACTTTGTTCCAAGAAAGCTACACTTTGTTCCCCTGAAGCTACTTTTTGTTCCCAAAAAGTTAAACTTTGTTCCAAGGAAGCTACACTTCGTTCCCCTGAAGCTACTTTTTGTTTCCAGAAAGCTACACTTTGTTCCCAGGAAGCTACACTTTGTTCCAAGAAAGCTACACTTTGTTCCCCTGAAGCTACTTTTTGTTCCCAGAAAGCTACACTTTGTTCCAAGGAAGCTACACTTTGTTCCAAGGAAGCTACACTTTGTTCCCAGAAAGCTACACTTTGTTCCCCTGAAGCTACTTTTTGTTCCCAGAAAGCTACACTTTGTTCCAAGGAAGCTACACTTTGTTCCAAGGAAGCTACTTTTTGTTCCCAGAAAGCTACACTTTGTTCCAAGGAAACTACACTTTGTTCCCAGGAAGCTACACTTTGT
>NW_027129019.1:25000-30901 GCF_037325665.1 Littorina saxatilis
AGTTTTCACAATCATCACCACACAAATAACAAACAAAGGAACGAACACTTTCCTCAACATCCGACACCTTTGCTGTGAGTCAGGTTCAAAAACCAAAATTTTCTTTTAAAATTCACTTACTTTGTGACTTGTATCGCCACTACATATTAAGCTTTAAGTACAGCAGACACAGTCATTAAAGCCCATCTGTGTTGCAGGTTTGTGGGACCGGCCACCACGGTGTCTGTCCCCTGCTACAACGGTGTCCGTGTGGAGGTGCGGACTGCAGGACAGGCGGTGGCGGAACTGGGGCGGAGGTTGGCACTTCTGGTTCTGACCTTGCAACAACTTGACCTCATGAATAGAAACCCGCAACTGGTCTGCTTGACAGGTCCCCCTGGCACTGGTTAGTAACATACATTTTTCATCATCATCATCATCATCATCATCATCATCATCATCATCATCATCATCATCATCATCATCATCATCATCATCATCATCAATATTCTTGTGTTTTTGTGTGTGTGTGTGTGTTGTTGTATTTTCAATATTTTTTTAATTTCTACCTCACAACATGTGTACACATTGTATTTTTGACCTACTAAACTGGACATAAGTTTCAGATTGTACAACAATTCTTTCGAATTAATTTTAAATATTCATGTGGATGTGCAAAAGAAAATGTGTCTGCAGCATGTAATGATATAAACACACATTATATACATGTCATGTACATTGATCTGGATCTCCCTTAACTTTTGCCCGACCGGGTTATCGACAACGAAGACATCATGGGGCCGTGCGGACCCTTGCTTGTCAAATAAGAAAAAAAATGCATAACCTTCCGTAGACCCGTGCTTTCCAAAGAAGCAAAAACGTAGACGCCGTGGTAAAATTTCCGCGATAAGTAGTTAAATTAAATTATTAATTTAATTATTACCGTGCGGACTAAAGCTTCTCAAAAAATTATGTATCAATGTCGCTCCACGCAACTTGCTTATCAACTTCAAAATCAAACAGATCGTATAAAATGATGTTTAAAGCCAATACCTGAAGGCTTGTGACTTCTCTCCCTAGTTTTTATGCGAGTTCCTTCTTTGAGAAACATGGGTTCGCACGGCCCCACGATGTCTTCTGTTTTATCTCCCACAATTCCGAGAGGAATGGGTCACGTGAGATAGAACGCGGGAATACGTCACTGAACGAATGGTTTCCGTCCTGTGAAGACGTGTTGGTGCACTGTCTCTCTTGCTTTGCTTTCATTTTCCTCTAACCTTTCTCTGTACAAGTTTTAGTTGTAGGTTAGTTGAAGTGTATTGACTATTTTGATTGTTTATCATTGTGTCAACTTGCAAGGTAAGGAAACAGTTTGGAGTTTTCGGTGTTTGTTGGTTTTTTGAACCGGGAACTTGTTGTTTCGCGTATGAATTTTATTCGTCGAAGCTAACACATGGAAATGTTAGGCGTCAGTCGGCGCGTTCATTGTTTTTGCAGGTGTGACCTACTATATTTGGGTCAGTTGGGATCGTTACTTGTTTTTGCACGTGTGACCTAAGGTCAGTCGGAATTGTGACTTGTTTTGGTAGGATGACATATTATTTTGGCTACGGAAATGAAGTACGCGTTTGCTGACACAGTCAGTCACGATTTGCTGAAGCAGCCTCTTTGTTTTTTCAGCAGCTGTCTCGATTACAGCAATTACTATCGCCTGAGGCGAACTATGGGCCACAGAAGGTCCGCTGTGCTAAGGCTGGGCACTAGTCCATTGAAGATTTGAAAATCTTTGCAGTGGATTTTAAATTGTTTTCATACTGTAACGGGTGCGCTTGCTCGTCCGCAGGAATCAATATAACTTTTTCGTGTGGTTTTTGTTCGGAATATGGCGGACTCGGGAGGTGGTGAATGTGCTGCTGGCGGGAAGAAAACCGGCAAGAAACCGGCGAAAGCACAACCTTCTGAAGTGATACCGTCAGAAAAGACGGGAGTTGATAAGTCTCTTTCAATAGAGAAGAGCTCGTCTGGCCCACGTGATTGTGAACCGAGTCGCATGGAACCGAAAGCAGTTCGGCGCAAGAGTCGCAAGCGGATGGAGAAGACGGTGCTTCGGTTAGATTTGCTCATGAGCAGTTCGAAAATGAGTTTGATTCGGCTGAAGACACGGATGTTGCTTCGGACAATGATTTTGACGCAGGCATAGTAGTGGATACAGTTGGCGAGGGGATTCATCCATCTCTGGCAGATCGTTTTGAGGAAGGACTTCTTCTTCCATCAGATCGGGCACGTGTGCGAGACACTCTTCAGAACTATCCGCGGCCCAAAAATGTCACGTCGCTTCGAACGCCGACTCTCAATCGTGAATTAGATGGCAAACTGTTAGACAAGTTCGCAAAGAAAAGAGACTCGAACCTGTCCTTTGTTCAGGAACAAGTAGGTTGTACGCTGAAAATTATCGCTCAGCTTATGTCCGACCTCAAAGAAAAACCAGCAAGTCGGAAGTTGAGTGAGCGTGACAGCTTTAGCAAACTGGCCGATGCGGCTCGACTTCTTATGGCTTCACACAAGGACCTGTCACAAGTGCGGCGCGAAGCACTCAGGCCTACACTTAGCCAAGACTGCAGGGCCTTATGCAATGCGCAGCTAAATTTCAAACTGACGTCTAACGAGTTTTTGTTTGGGGAGGATCTAGCGAAAAGGGTCGACGATGCAGTGAAGAACAGGAAATTATCATCCACAGCCCCTTTCAAAAAACGCCACCAGAGGTCGTCAGTTCTACCAAGGGCGACCTCGACAACAGTTTCAGCAGAGACAACAGTACCAGCAGAGAAGAGGTGTCTCCAACCGACAGACAGGACACAAATTCTCTCCCAAGTTCCACTCCCAACAGAGCGGGATTCCCTCCAAGAAAACAAAACGGGATTAGAATCTGATATTTGTGCGCCAGCGGTTTCTATTTTTAGGGAACAGGTCAGTTCAAAATTTGTGAATACTCCTGAGAACTTTCATAGTGGAAAAGTTGCTGATCATTTGAATAGTTGGAGACAGTTAACCTCTGATAGATGGATCCTTCAGCAAGTCGCAGGAATTGAAATTGAATTTATGATCACTGGTGAACACATTCCAGACAGGAAAGAAATTAGATTTTCTTCTTCCGAGGATGAGCTAGTGGCTAATGAGGTAGCGAAGTTAGTGGAGAAACAGATTGTTCAAGAGGTGGATCAACGGCCAGATCAACTTTTATCCAGTATTTTCTTGCGTCAGAAAAAAGATGGTAGTCAAAGGGTGATTTTAAACCTAAAAAATTTGAATCAGACAATTGAAAAGATTCACTTCAAGATGGATACATTAAAAAACGCAGTGTCATTAATGAAAAAAGATTGCTTTTTTGCCTCAGTTGATCTAAAAGATGCATATTTCTCCATACGCATCGCTCACAAGTTCAGAAAATATTTCAGATTTCAGTTTCATGGCAAAACTTTTGAGTTCCTGGCTCTTCCACAGGGATATCGTGATTCTCCCCGCATTTTCACGAAACTACTAAAGCCTGTATTGGCCCACTTACGTTTATCTGGCCATACCCTTCTGATATACATTGATGATACCCTTTTGCAAGGAGACACTTTTGAAGAATGCCAGGCAGCAGTGTTAGATACATGTGCTTTGTTGGATCGTTTGGGCTTTACTGTGCATCCTGTGAAGTCAGTATTTACACCTACTCAATGCATTGAGTTTTTAGGGTTTCAGCTTGATTCTCAGAACATGTTAGTTTCTCTGACCCCCCGGACAGTTGACTAAAATTCGTACTAAGTGCGCTGATTTGGCTGGAAGAAAGAAATGTACAATTAGGCAGTTGGCTGAAGTTATCGGATATTTAGTGGCTGCCCAACCGGGTGTTTGGGTTGCACCTCTCTTTTTTAAACGATTAGAGATCGCAAAAAATGAAGCCCTTGCTGTTAGAAAAGGTGACTTTGATGCAGAACTTGTGGTTTCAGAACAAGTTCGTTCAGACCTTCTCTGGTGGATTGATAATGTAAAGCAATATCCTTCCCCTGTTAGCAGAGGCATACCTACTGTAATAGTAAAATCAGATGCTTCGAAAATAGGGTGGGGGGCGGAGTGTCAGGGTAGCACCACAGGTGGAATGTGGACCAAGGAAGAAGCTTTTGAACATATTAACTGTTTGGAACTTAAAGCAGCTTATTTTGCCTTGAAATCCCTTTGCAGGGGATTATGTCACTCTTACATTCAGTTACTTACAGACAATAGCACCACTGTTGCTTGTATTAATAACATGGGCAGCACAACAGTTTTGTGCAACGACATTGCCAGAGACATTTGGTTGTGGTGCTTATCACATAGTAATTGTATAACAGCAACACACTTACCGGGTTGCCTAAATATAGAGGCAGATGCAGAATCCCGTGTAGATAGACACAACATTGAATGGCATTTGGACACACAAGTGTTTGCAGAAGTCATCAATCGGTTTGGTCTCTGTGATGTAGACTTATTTGCTTCTCGTGTTAACGCACAGTTAAGAAAGTATGTTTCATGGAAACCTGACCCAGATGCATAATTTGCCATTGATGCATTTTCCTTAGACTGGTCATTGTTCAAGGCGTTCTGTTTTCCGCCTTTCAGTCTCATTCCAAGAGTGCTCCAAAGGATAGAAGTCTTAGAGGCGGAGTGTGTGCTGGTGGTGCCATTATGGACAACGCAAGTGTGCTTCACGAAACTGTTGCGTCTACTAGTAGAACTGCCGGTCATGTTGCCCCGAAAAGAAAACTTACTCAGTCATCCACTGACAGGGGAGCACCATCCACTACTGAAGAAGATGAAACTAGTAGCATGTTCCTTGTCCGGACAGCCCTCCAGAAACAGGGAATTCAGGATGAAGCAACAGACATTATCATGTCAGCCTGGAGAGAGGGTACGAAGCGTAACTACGAGTCATATTTCAAACGCTGGCTTCAGCATTGCCTTGAACGGGATAGAGATCCCTTTTGTGCCTCTCCACATGAGTTGATAAGGTTTTTAACGAAACTGTTCCAAGAAGGCAAAGGATACAGCAGTTTGAACATGGCACGAATGTGTTGTCTAAATTTGACCATGGTTTTTTTTTAATTACTTCTTGCTGAAATTTAATGATCTTTTAGGACATACGAGCTTTTTAGGTGCTTGATGCATTCTTAAAATCTCACCCTTTTGAGTCCACACGGACCCACGACCACCGCGAAGGTTCATCAAAAGGGATCCATTCCAGCACAACAATCAGTCATATTTCTTTCTCTTTTTTCCTTTTCTTAATTCTATTTTTTTTAATTAAAAAATCCTTTACCTTTATTATTTTTGTTGTTGTTTATGTTTGGCGAGACGCTGTAATGTGCCCTCTCTATGAGTGAAAAACATAAAATTATATGTGCAGACTTGGTGGCTCTAATTGTCACTGTACTGTACATGAGACTCGAACAACTGATTTTTTACTTGTACTGCATTGTTACAGAACTGTGTCACACACCTCCCCCCCACCCACCTGTACTGCATTGTCATAAACTTGGGTCACACCCGCCCACCTGTACTACATTGTTACAGAGTTGCGCCACACCCATCCACAACCGCCCATCTGTACTCCATTGTCACAAAGTTGTGTCACACCCCCCACCTGTACTCCATTGTCACAAAGTTGTGTCACACCCCCACCTGTACTCCATTGTCACAAAGTTGTGTCACACCCCCCACCTGTACTCCATTGTCACAAAGTTGTGTCACACCCCCCACCTGTACTGCATTATCATAAACTTGGGTCACACACCCCACCTGTACTGCATTGTCACAAAGTTGTGTCACACACCCCACCTGTACTACATTGTCACAAAGTTGTGTCACACACCCCACCTGTACTCCATTGTCACAAAGTTGTGT
>NW_027129020.1:0-5000 GCF_037325665.1 Littorina saxatilis
TTTTTACTGGACCTACAGTTTCCACTTTGCATTGCTTCACTTTGTATTTTTCTATTTTACGATCACGTGACCCTCAAGGTTATTTCGGCGCCATTTGCCTTTTCTCTTGGCCTTGATTTCAACACAATAAATGTATTACTGGCTGCCTCGTTGGCTTCAAGCGAGACAGGAGGCAATATGATGTGCTGTACTTTGAGTCAAACAGGCATGTAATGATAACCTCAAGAATGCCCCGCAACTATAATGACAGTTTGAAAATACTATTGGTTGTTGTCTGTGTACTTGATAGGAACATTCGCTTACAGGTTACGCGTCTGTTACACACGCCATCATTAATGTGCGGGATCGTTAACAATTAGCGTGATTTGACACCAACGAACACTTACAGTGATATTTCCCTGTTTGGGTTGCTGGTTTGGCCGTTCTTATACAGTACATGTAAACTTGATGACAATGTTAGCATTGGCTTAACAGCTGAAATCTTGGATTGTTATAATGAAACCCGTTCTACTTGATAGTAAATCTTTTATCTCTTCGTGTGCTACACATCGTATTAGACCTCTTGGCGAGAGGAGGGACATGTCAGCTTTAAAGGTAACATTGCTACCCGTAGAAGCGTGATTTGCACTCAAAGCACATGACATTTTGTCGGTCATGTTTCACACGTTGGAATATCTGAAGTCTTCCGATCCGGTTAATGGTTAATTGCTTTCCCCGTATTGCGTTCATGAATCACAGAAGAGACTCCACAGTTAGCCGTCCGTTGTTAACATGTTGGGGACAATATCCCTTCAGTGTATCCTTTCAAAGCCAAGTTGCGTTCTCGTAGACAGCTCGTTCCCTCTTTGTTTTGATTTTGTACGATGCCTTTGCTATTCGATCTCTTTTCGTATTCTATTTGAGGATGAATATCTACGGACATATTTGAAGACAGGCACAATGGCAATGCCTTGAACCGTTTATAGCCTTACACAAGGAAGATCAGTGAATTAGACAGCATCATTCATGTCGTCTTCGGATGAGTTTAAAAAACAACAACTGCTTTTTAGAGGAAAGCAATATTTTGAAGTGCTAACTGTGATCAGACGTAATGTTTCAGAACCTTCTTTATTTAAATACGACAAACGAACCTACGTGTAAAACGTTTAAAACACGGAAACTGCCATGTAAACTGAGAAATAAAGCGACACTGAATAGGTCCTGCAAAGCAAAATAAGACAAAAGGATGTTAGAAAACAACAACCAACCAACTGTGTCGCTCTCACTTTCTCTCTTCATTCGTACACTACATTGGGGTGTGCACGTTAAAGATCCCACGATTGACAAAATGGTCTTTCCTGGCAAAATTGTATAGGCATAGATAAAAATGTCCATCAAATACCCGTGTGACTTGGAATAAAGGCCGTGAAAGGTGAATGCCCCGCCCTAATAGGCTTGAGGTTTGCTGGTCGATGTGAATGCGTGATATATTGTGTAAAAAAATTCCATCTCACACGGCATTAATAGGTAACATGCGCCTTGAGTCGCCTTGTGTGGTGAGATATGTGCGCGATATATATTCTCGTAAATAAATAAATAAAAATAAATAAAATAAATTCATCTCTATCTTTGGATTTGCACGTAACAATATCAGGAATGCGATCATCCCAATAGAAACACACACGGCCTAACAACGGCTCATTGTTCTCGGTTTAATTCAGCCATTCTACCCACCACATAGCGTCGCTGCTCTCCTTTCACAATAGTTGTTGAAAGGCGTTTCTAAAGGAAGTGTGGCCATGATTGCTATGAATGGAAATGTCCTTTCAAAAAAAAAGAGTAACAGGAACATGTAGCTAAATTGGGCAGGTGAAGGGTTGACCTATTTGTAGTCTCTCAAAACAAGTAAACGATGAAGACGAAGACACAATTCACAAACAGGAAGACAAATATTTTAAATTAAGAAAAGAAAAATGTTAACATTAATAGAGTTAAGGAAATCCAGAAAACGTTATCCGTGTTTTGTACACGAAGACAGTTCATAGCGGTAAACGGTAGTTTTTGACCTAAAAATGCGATTTATTTTGCATTTGAAGAGCGCTGTTTTGTTCAAAGTCTCCCGAGAAAGTAAAACACAAAGCAACAACTAGCAAATTCAATAACAACAAAAGAAAACAAAGATGAGCGAACAAACATGAACAGACAAAAAAACAAGGAACAAGGAAAATAAACACGATTTGTACAATGCAATAAATTTCGAGTACAAAACTCTCCGCTTACCAACCTGTGTAACTTTCAGCGGCTTTGTGCATACATTGAAACTATTAGAGCTTTAATGTCGACTTGTATGGGCTGCTCAGTGTCCCTGCATGTCACACTTCAACCAAAATAAATAGTCAATTGGAACGATCAGAGCTGTTGTTTTCCCATTGTCGACAACTTGCTCTACTGCTTTCTGAGCTGATGAGTGCTGGCCAATCTCAGTTATCGAACGGTATAGCTGTACAGGGAAACGGGTGATATTTACTGAGCGGTAGGCAATAGAGAGACGGGACGGGACAAGAAACAGTATGCATTCCATAATGTGTTATATTATGATTGCTTATACTGTGACTGGAACTTAAGCATGCTTGTGAATGATCGGCTTTGAAGCTGACACATTCTATTCGCCATGAACAAAGCGTGAGACTGGTGCATTGCTTTTTATGTTCAAAACTTTCGGCGAGTGCAGATGATGTAGTGCCTTGTTTTGTTTTGCAAACAAGTCCTTCGCAGCGTACACTGTATGTTGACTGAGTTGATGCTGCTACCGTGCATTCTGTGTAGTATGCACAGTATTCTGTCACATAGTAGTGCCTCTGTTTTCAAATACAGTCCGGGACAGGCAGACAGAGAGCCACAAGCGTACAGGCTCGCACACATATAAAAAACACACACACACACACATACACGCGCGCGCGCGCACTCACATATACGTTTACCCCCCCCCCCCCCTCATCACCCCTCTCATCCAAGCAGCTGTCTCTCTTTATGCCCCCCCCCCCCCCCCACCTTTCTCTATCTGTGTCTCTCTGTCTCTGTCCCTGTCTCTCTCTCTGTCTATTTCTGTCTTTTTCTCTCTCCCTCTGTCTCTGCGTCTCTGTCTGTCTGTCTGTCTGTCTGTCTGTCTGTCTCTGTCTCTGTCTCTCTCTCTCTCTCTCTCTCTCTCTCTCTCTCTCTCTCTCTCTCTCTCTCTCTCTCTCTCTCTTTCACGTGACGTGGTCGTTGACCAAGGAGGCTAAATTTTCTGCTCTGAGGGTTGTCGCTCAAAATTTCAATTCCTCCTTGCACAATGGAAGTACATGTAACTGGACTACCAGCTGCTGTACGATCATCCTTGGAAGCCCTGCTTGCAGAAAATGAACTGTCTTCATGGAAGATTGCATCAGAGGGGAAGTCAAGTGGTTATACTTCGGCTGACAACACCACAGCAAACCAAGAATGGTGGCCATACTACAGTGTTTAGAAAGAAAGCTCCGTGTCAAATAAGAAGAGACCGACGGAGGGCAGAGCAGCGTGCAGCACATAGAGAAGAAAGCCATTATACGAAACAGAAAGAGGCAAGTTCTGGTGTGAATTTGAATGTTCAGTCAAGTGCGGAAACCAAATTATTACACCCCCGGTATAGGGGTGTGTATAGGATTCGGTCGATGTGTTTGTTTTTACACCCCCGGTATAGGGGTGTGTATAGGATTCGGTCGATGTGTTTGTTTGTGTGTTTGTGTTCGCATATAGATCTCAAGAATGAACGGACCGATCGTCGCCAAACTTGGTGAACAGGTTCTATACATTCCTGAGACGGTCCTTACAAAAATTGGGACCAGTCAAACACACGGTTAGGGAGTTATTGGTGGATTAAGATTCTACAAGGACTTATAGAGGGACATATTAATGGTCAAAGGGAAATAACCTTCTCAGTTGGTGGCAGTGAGAATGGTAAGGACGGGGGTGTTTTTCCTACCTCGGTGAAATTTCTTGTTTCCAATTGTTTCAACTACTGATAGTGGTTGGCTTGACACAATTTTTGGAAACATTGACACACACTCTGACATTGTTGCACGGCACGGCATATCGCTGTTACCTGCACGTGAAGTACGTGCCCAGGGCTCTCTACCCGAGCAGTGTGTCACTTGATGGCATTGAACGTAGGTCAGTAGGTGAACCAGTCAGCTGATTTGATTGATTTGATTGTTGTTGCTTTTGGGGTGCAGCGGACCATATGTGACCCTCCACCACGGAATGAGTCACATGTCACCTTTGCATGATTTTCATATGTTTACATTTTTCTAAAGGGTTGTTTAATATGCTCTATCCAGTGGTGAAAACCGTTTCAGAAAAAAGCGAATAATGAGTTATAAGCCTGTGACTAAGGTGACCCTCACACTGTTACCAGACACTCCCCGGACTTATATTAAGCCTAGCGCAGAACCGCGCGAGGTGACACTGTCATGCGACTCATTTCGTGGTGGAGGGTCACATATAGGCCAACTCAGGACCCCTCAAGTTTAAGTTAACATTACACATATTTAAACTAAACCAATTTCAATAAACAAAATCAGGAACATCACCCGAAGGGAACACAAGCTAAATCAAAACCCTACGTGTTTGATTTGATTCGACTGTTGTTGCTTTCTGGGTCCAGCGGACCAATTATTATGTGCCAAAATAATCAAGACCCCACAAGTTTAACATTACACATATTTAAACTAAACCAATTCCAACAAACAAAACTAGGAACGTCATCCGAAGGAAACAAACATAAAAGCCAAATCGAAACCCCACGTGGCAAGGATATTTTGGGAAAAAAGGTGGAGATTTTATGGGTTAGAAAAGGTAGGTAAAAGGACTCCAGGGGAGGCAGAAACAGAGAAAGACAAGAAAAAGACCCAAATTATGTTCACGGCATCGAGAGTGATGCGACCTTCTCCCAGAAGTTAGTAGAGAAGGCTCTCCCATCCACCACCCGGCTGACGCGCCTCTAC
>NW_027129020.1:10000-16091 GCF_037325665.1 Littorina saxatilis
GTATTCAAATCTTGTAACAATACTAAAAACAGGTCAAACAAAATGAAATAACACATCTGGGGGTATCATCTCTTTGTAAAGTTTCATGTAGATCGGTCGGGTACTGTTCTCGAAATAGACACACACACACACACACACACACACACACACACACACACACACACACACATGTACAAACACACAGACACACAGACACACACACACTGACACACATGTGTACACACTCACACACACACACACACACACACACACACACACACTCACACACACATACACACACACACACACACACACACACACACACCACACACATACACACACACACACACATACACACACACACACACACACACACCACACACATACACACACAACCCACCCCCACACCCCCCTACACACACACACACACACACACTGATAAAGAAACACAGACACACAATCTCACACACCTATGGCTGTTAACTGACATGTCTTCATACGCTGCAAACTATACCGCGCCTTCAAGTTCCACTTGACACTTTGAACGAAACGACAGGCAGACACAGAACTGACCACATCTGAGATCTGTGTACTAAAATAAAATGGGTCAGATTCTATTTTAAGATAGAGGGAAACAGAGAGAGAGAGAGAGAGAGAGAGAGAGAGAGAGAGAGAGAGAGAGAGAGAGAAAGAGAGGGAGAGGGAGAGAGGGAGCGAGAGAGAGGGAGAGAGGGAGAGAGAGAGACAGAAAGAGAGAGACAGAGAGAGAGAGAGAGAGAGAGAGAGAATGTTCTAAAATGTAGTGTGTGTGAGTGTAAGTATGTGTGTGGGTGTGGGTGTGTGTGTATATATGTGTGTGTGTGTGTGGGTGTGTGTGTGTATGTGTGTCACAGTGTGCGTGTGTAAGCGAGAGAGAGAGAGAGGGAGAGAGAGAGAGAGAGAGAGCCGAGAGAGAGAGAATGTTCTAAAATGTGTGTGTGAGTGTAAGTATGTGTGTGGGTGTGGGTGTGTGTGTATGTGTGTGTGTGTGTGTGTGTGTGTGTGTGTATGGCAATCCGAATGGTGCAAAAGTCCCTTTTAGCTCTTGATGTCTAAATAACACATTATTTAGCTAAATAACGCGTTATTTAGCTAAACAATGCTTTATTTAGCTATATCATGCATTATTTAGCTAAATAATGCATTGTTTAAATTAAACAATGCATTATTTACAGATACAGAAAAAAGAGAGCCCAGAGCACTAAATAATGCATTGTTTAGCATAAATAAGAGATTGTGTTTGTAAATAACTCATTATTTATAAATAATTACGCGTTTTCTCTAAACAATATATTATATGTAAATAAAGTGTTATTTAAATAAATAAAATATTATTTAGATAAATAAAATATTATTTATCTAAATAAAATATTATTTAGATAAATAAAATATTATATGTAAATAAAATATTATTTATCTAAATAAAATATTATTTATCTAAATAAAATATTATTTAGATAAATAATTTATTATTTAGATAAATAATTTATTATTTAGATAAATAATTTATTATTTACTGTTTTTGCCTTGAAATAGTATTATTACACTAAATAATGCTTTATATAGCTATATAATAGGTTTCCGCTATATAATTCATGATTTGGTAAATAATACATTATATACCGTAAATAAAATATTATATACCGTAAACAATTCATTGTTTAGCGCATCGCGAAGCCGTTTTTTCTCTTGTTGTTTTTTTCCACGTGTTTCCGTGGATCCACGAGAGCTCTGTTGATTCTCAAACTGACCAATCAGACAACTAGCATATGTACACTAATTAAAGTCCCATTGTTGAGTGTGACGAAAACTCGTGGTGACGATTTTAAAACATGTTGGGTCACGCATGGTCCAATCTTACATGGTCCAATCTTACATGGTCCAACCTTACATGGTCCAACCTTACATGGTCCAATCTTACATGGTCCAATCTTACATGGTCCAACCTTACATGGTTCAACCTTACATGGTCCAATCTTACATGGTCCAATCTTGCATGGTCCAATCTTACATGGTCCAACCTTGCATGGTCCAACCTTGCATGGTCCAATCTTACATGGTCCAATCTTACATGGTCCAACCTTACATGGTCCAACCTTACATGGTCCAACCTTACATGGTCCAACCTTACATGGTCCAATCTTACATGGTCCAATCTTGCATGGTCCAATCTTACATGGTCCAACCTTGCATGGTCCAACCTTGCATGGTCCAATCTTACATGGTCCAATCTTACATGGTCCAACCTTACATGGTCCAACCTTACATGGTCCAACCTTACATGGTCCAATCTTACATGGTCCAACCTTACATGGTCCAACCTTGCATGGTCCAACCTTGCATGGTCCAACCTTAGATGGTCCAACCTTACATGGTCCAACCTTACATGGTCCAACCTTACATGGTCCAATCTTACATGGTCCAATCTTGCATGGTCCAATCTTGCATGGTCCAACCTTGCATGGTCCAATCTTACATGGTCCAACCTTACATGGTCCAACCTTACATGGTCCAACCTTACATGGTCCAATCTTGCATGGTCCAATCTTACATGGTCCAACCTTGCATGGTCCAACCTTGCATGGTCCAATCTTACATGGTCCAACCTTACATGGTCCAACCTTACATGGTCCAATCTTACATGGTCCAACCTTGCATGGTCCAATCTTACATGGTCCAATCTTACATGGTCCAACCTTACATGGTCCAACCTTACATGGTCCAACCTTACATGGTCCAATCTTACATGGTCCAACCTTACATGGTCCAACCTTACATGGTCCAATCTTACATGGTCCAATCTTGCATGGTCCAATCTTGCATGGTCCAATCTTACATGGTCCAACCTTGCATGGTCCAACCTTACATGGTCCAACCTTACATGGTCCAACCTTACATGGTCCAATCTTACATGGTCCAACCTTACATGGTCCAACCTTACATGGTCCAATCGTACATGGTCCAACCTTACATGGTCCAACCTTACATGGTTCAACCTTACATGGTCCAATCTTACATGGTCCAATCTTGCATGGTCCAATCTTACATGGTCCAACCTTGCATGGTCCAACCTTGCATGGTCCAATCTTACATGGTCCAACCTTACATGGTCCAACCTTGCATGGTCCAATCTTACATGGTCCAACCTTACATGGTCCAATCTTGCATGGTCCAACCTTACATGGTCCAATCTTACATGGTCCAACCTTACATGGTCCAATCTTACATGGTCCATATATATTATTGGACCATGTAAGATTGGACCATGCAAGGTTGGACCATGTAAGGTTGGACCATGTAAGATTGGACCATGTAAGGTTGGACCATGTAAGGTTGGACCATGTAAGGTTGGACCATGTAAGATTGGACCATGCAAGGTTGGACCATGTAAGATTGGACCATGTAAGGTTGGACCATGTAAGGTTGGACCATGTAAGATTGGACCATGTAAGGTTGGACCATGTAAGGTTGGACCATGTAAGGTTGGACCATGTAAGATTGGACCATGCAAGGTTGGACCATGCAAGGTTGGACCATGTAAGATTGGACCATGCAAGATTGGACCATGTAAGATTGGACCATGTAAGATTGGACCATGTAAGGTTGAACCATGTAAGGTTGGACCATGTAAGATTGGACCATGTAAGATTGGACCATGTAAGGTTGGACCATGTAAGGTTGGACCATGTAAGATTGGACCATGTAAGGTTGGACCATGTAAGGTTGGACCATGTAAGGTTGGACCATGCAAGATTGGACCATGTAAGATTGGACCATGCAAGATTGGACCATGCAAGATTGGACCATGTAAGGTTGGACCATGTAAGGTTGGACCATGTAAGATTGGACCATGTAAGATTGGACCATGTAAGGTTGGACCATGTAAGGTTGGACCATGTAAGATTGGACCATGTAAGATTGGACCATGCAAGGTTGGACCATGTAAGGTTGGACCATGTAAGATTGGACCATGTAAGGTTGGACCATGTAAGGTTGGACCATGTAAGATTGGACCATGTAAGATTGGACCATGCAAGGTTGGACCATGCAAGGTTGAACCATGTAAGATTGGACCATGCAAGATTGGACCATGTAAGATTGGACCATGTAAGGTTGGACCATGTAAGGTTGGACCATGTAAGGTTGGACCATGCAAGGTTGGACCATGCAAGATTGGACCATGCAAGATTGGACCATGTAAGATTGGACCATGTAAGGTTGGACCATGTAAGGTTGGACCATGTAAGATTGGACCATGTAAGGTTGGACCATGTAAGGTTGGACCATGTAAGATTGGACCATGCAAGGTTGGACCATGCAAGGTTGGACCATGCAAGATTGGACCATGCAAGATTGGACCATGTAAGATTGGACCATGTAAGGTTGAACCATGTAAGGTTGGACCATGTAAGATTGGACCATGTAAGGTTGGACCATGTAAGGTTGGACCATGTAAGATTGGACCATGTAAGGTTGGACCATGCAAGATTGGACCATGCAAGATTGGACCATGTAAGATTGGACCATGTAAGGTTGGACCATGTAAGGTTGGACCATGTAAGATTGGACCATGTAAGGTTGGACCATGTAAGGTTGGACCATGTAAGGTTGGACCATGTAAGATTGGACCATGCGTGACCCAACATGTTTTAAAATCGTCACCACGAGTTTTCGTCACACTCAACAATGGGACTTTAATTAGTGTACAGATGCTAGTTGTCTGATTGGTCAGTTTGAGAATCAACAGAGCTCTCGTGGATCCACGGAAACACGTGGAAAAAAACAACAAGAGAAAAAACGGCTTCGCGATGCGCTAAACAATGAATTGTTTACGGTATATAATATTTTATTTACGGTATATAATGTATTATTTACCAAATCATGAATTATATAGCGGAAACCTATTATATAGCTATATAAAGCATTATTTAGTGTAATAATACTATTTCAAGGCAAAAACAGTAAATAATAAATTATTTATCTAAATAATAAATTATTTATCTAAATAATAAATTATTTATCTAAATAAAATATTTTATTTAGATAAATAATATTTTATTTACATATAATATTTTATTTATCTAAATAATATTTTATTTAGATAAATAATATTTTATTTATCTAAATAATATTTTATTTATTTAAATAACACTTTATTTACATATAATATATTGTTTAGAGAAAACGCGTAATTATTTATAAATAATGAGTTATTTACAAACACAATCTCTTATTTATGCTAAACAATGCATTATTTAGTGCTCTGGGCTCTCTTTTTTCTGTATCTGTAAATAATGCATTGTTTAATTTAAACAATGCATTATTTAGCTAAATAATGCATGATATAGCTAAATAAAGCATTGTTTAGCTAAATAACGCGTTATTTAGCTAAATAATGTGTTATTTAGACATCAAGAGCTAAAAGGGACTTTTGCACCATTCGGATTGCCATAGTGTGTGTGTGTGTATGTGTGTCACAGTGTGCGTGTGTAAGCGAGAGAGAGAGAGAGAGAGAGAGAGAGAGAGAGAGAGAGAGAGAGAGAGAGAGAGAGAGAGAGAGAGAGAGAGAGAGAGAGAGCTATTGGTGAGCTTCTTCTTTTTTGCTATAGTAGTTTAAGTGCAAATGAATCTGACTGTATTCAACAAGATTTTAATAAATTGTCTTAGTGTCTTAAACCATCTCTGCAGTGTTTGTGGCCTAACTGCTAATTTAATAGCGATACATGGGTGACATGTACGAACCCGTTTGGAGCAAGTGAAAACTCACGGAGACACCTGCCAAACGCAAATTATGTCTAAACACGCACATGCAAGCGTGTGCAAAGACAGAAGCATGCGGAGAACGCAGACGGATTTTTGGGCACGCTGTGCCAGTTTTGATTGCCTGGGTGTATTTAGAGGATAGCTCCATTTGAACCTTGTCAAATTGGTCTTCATTAGTTCATCAGTAAAACAAATGTTGTGTGTGAATGTACATTTAAGAAGAAGAAAAAAACATGTCTACATTCCTTTAATTTGATAATGTTATCAACAACTCACACACCTGCTTTTGAATTGATTTAGAAAGAAGACA
>NW_027129021.1:0-2826 GCF_037325665.1 Littorina saxatilis
TAGTTGATGTGAACTGTCTTGATGTTGGGGTGAAACTTCAGGCCTTGTAGGAGAACAAAAAGCCGCGAGGAAAAAAACTGAAAGACAAAGAAGAAGAAGGGCAAGATGAAGAAATAATGTTGTCGTCCGTTTTGAGGTTGTATAGTTTAAATGTGACAATTATATGTTGCTGTTCGGATGAAATACCCATACTTAGGTACACCAGGGGAAGAAGAACAAGATGAAGAAATAATATTGTCAGTTTTGAGGTTGAAACATTTAAAATATGACAATTATATCTTGCTGTTTGGATCAATTGCCAATACTCAGGTACACCAGGGGAAGAAGAACAAGATGACAAAATAATGATGTTGTCAGTTTTGAGGTTTGGGGCCCGGGTAGCTCAGGTGGTAGAGCACTGGACTTGTGATCGAGAGGTCGCTGGTTTGAATCCGGGCCGGGACGGACACGGGTCAACTTTATGTGCAGACCCAGAGACGGTATCCATCTCCCACCCCCGTGTCACCACAATGGTACGTTAAAGATCTTGGTCATTCTACCATAAGTGCAGATGGCTGATACCACCTAAACACGCAAACATCAAAAAGCCGTGAGGGCGTAAAACTCGAATCGTATAAACCAATTCATGTCCAATATAGGCAATTAAGACCTGACGGACAATAAGCCCCTTAAAATTTACTTTTTAGGTTGTCAAGTTTGTTTCGGATCATCTACCCATACTCAGGTACACTAGAGGATGAGAATCATAAACTATGCTTGGCGCTGGTGGACAATATTCACTTTTTTGGCCAAAAACGTTTTTGGCCAAAAAAGTGAATATTGTCCACCAGCGCCAAGCATAATAAACACATGAAGCAGAGCACTCATAATCAGATCTACAAAACAAAGGGGCGTAAGCGCTCTAAATAGAGTCAAACACCAGAGAATCGTCCGAATCTGGTGGCAAAAAAAGAAAGGAAGGAATAATTAGGACATTGATTCTAATATCGCCGTGAAATAAAGAGCACGTTTGATATTTTTCTCTCTCCGTTGTTTGCAAGTGCTTCTGATTTAACTGACGATGCACAAGCACAAGCAACACGAAGAGAAGACAGAACCAATGAAACTGTGAACTGCTAAGCATACCAGCGCTCGCGAGTGGTTGTTACGCGAAGAGACGAAACGTTAAGTAATAGAGGGGAGCAACTGCAACGATATTGGTAACAACAACGACGACGACGACGACGACAACTTCAACAACAACAACAACAACAATAACAACAAACAACGACGACTACGAAGACGACGACGAACACGACAAAAACAACAACAACAACAACGAAAGCAACAACAACAGAGTAAAACAACAGTTTCAGAGAGAAAAAAACCTCAAATAAGCCACATTTTTTCGCCACGTTTAACAACAGTTGCGCTCATGATTCCGCAGCCCAACATAAACATTATTCACGAGCTAGCAGGTCATGACATCATCATCGCCACCAAGAACCACTGCACTGTGAAAAGCGAGAAGGCGAAGGTCGCCTTGTTTGACGATGGCCTGGGCGTTGCCCTGATCTCAGTAAATCACTGACATCGTCGTTGTCAAACTCTGGGGTCGGCCGTTCTTCATCTCTCGCTTTGAGGCGCCTGTCGCCTGACTTTTGTGGACGATGCTTTCGTCCTGTGGAGCGGAGGGAAGAAAATGAGCTATATATGAGGACGTTTTTGTTCGGAGTTGATGAGAATGTGGAGGCAACAGCAGCATCGGCAAGTGACGATTGTAATGACGACGACGACGTAGACGACGGAGAAGGAGAAGTAGAAGAAGAAGAAGAAGAAGAAGAAGAAGAAGAAGAAGAAGAAGAAGAAGAAGAAGAAGAAGAAGAAGAACAACAACAACAACAACACCAACACCAACACCAACACCAACACCAACACCAACACCAACACCAACACCAACACCAACACCAACACCAACACCAACAACAACAACAACAACAACAACAACACCAACACCAACACCAACACCAACACCAACACCAACACCAACACCAACACCAACACCAACACCAACACCAACACCAACACCAACACCAACACCAACACCAACAACATCAACATCAACGCCAACACCACAACCAACAACAACAACAACAACAACAACAACAACAACAACAACAACAACAACAACATCAACAACCAAATACGAACAAGAGACTTGTTTTCTACACGGAAATATTAGGTTGTTGTAGTAGTTTTAGATACAATAAAAATAAGAAGCCTCGTGAATCTAAAGAAGAAAACACCATAAATAGCACGCCTCAAGCATGATGCTTAATGAGACAGATCATATCTAGACTGATTTTTTTCTCAACTTGTCAGACACTGAGAGTCACGTCAGGGCACGATGAAGACCCATCATTCCTTTCAAAGAACCAATTTATAAGTGTATCTTGTTGTGCTCCCTTAATTACAACTTTCAATTACGGCTTTGTATTTATGCAACTGAATAAAAAAAACTGTTTAAACCAAAGAACCAATTTATTCAGAGGTGGCCTTGGCACTGTAGCCACGTCAACCTTCGTCCTTCAGCTGTTGCCTCGTCTAAGGCCTTAATGCGTAACTCCATGCTGGAGTTTGTTTGTTTGTTTGCTTATCGCCCAGCCGACCACGAAGGGCCATATCAGGGGGGTGCTGCTTTGACATATAACGTGCGCCACACACAAGACAGAAGTCGCAGCACAGGCTTCATGTCTCACCCAGTCACATTATTCTGACACCGGACCAACCAGTCCTAGCACTAACCCCATAATGCCAGACGCCAGGCGGAGCAGCCACTAGATTGCC
>NW_027129022.1:0-20000 GCF_037325665.1 Littorina saxatilis
TGTTGTCGTCATAGGTACGAGGTTTGAGGTCAGTGGAGGATGGTTTGGTGGGTGGGTGGGGAGAGGGGGTGCTTGGAACGAATGCGCGAGCATGCACAGGACTATCTGTTAAACAGCAGGCGTCTGTTTGCTTATGCTGTTTCCGTTGTCATCCAGATGGTTTAACATGTTAGAGGTTCAACACACAAATTACATAATGTACTATTTTCACTCACATTGGCACCCTCAGTATCCCCACTAAGTCGCGAGGTGAGGTCGCAAATACTGCTGCCCACAGGAACAAGTTTCATCTGAATCCACGGCTGAATGTTAGTGAATGGGGGGATCCTGGGTTCCGGAGCACCCTCCCCCCCCCCCCCTCCCTCTCATCCACCTTTCCGGAAAATGTACGGGCGAAGAGATAGCTCAGTCGATAGCGGCGCTGGTTTGAAACTGGTTGTCGCTATCGGCGTGGGTTCGATCCCACGTTTGGCGAGGGAAATATTGTCCAGATTTAACGTTGTGCAGACTCCAATCGGTACCCAAACACGCTTATGTGCACGCATACCTACGATACAGATCCAACACTCACAACAACAGTGTCAGGGCATAGAAACATGAATGTACGCGTACAGAAAAACAAATGTGTAGCACCGGACTCAAGGGCAGCTTATTTTCATCAATGAAAAAACTACACGAATTGTGTGAGGGTAATCTCCCATGACGATATGATGCACATACCAAATACCGTTTTTACATTTAGTCAAGTTTTGACTAAATGTTTTAACATAGAGGAGGAATCGAAACGAGGGTCGTGGTGTATGTGTGTATGTGAGTCTGTGTGTGTGTGTGTGTGTGTGTGTGTGTGTGTGTGTGTGTGTGTGTGTGTGTGTGTGTGTGTGTGTGTGTGTGTGTGTGTGTGTGTGTGTGTGTGTGTGTGTGTGTGTGTGTGTGTAGAGCGATTCAGAGTAAACTACTGGACCGATCTTCATGACATTTTTCATGAGAGTTCCTGGGTATGATATCCCCATATTTTAAAAAATTTTCGATAAATGTCTTTGATGACGTCATATCCGGCATTTTGTAAATGTTGAGGCGGCACTGTCACACCTTCATTTTTCAATCAAATTGATTGAAAGTTTGGCCAAGCAGTCTTCGACGAAGGCCGGACTTTGGTATTGCATTTCAGCTTGGAGGCTTAAAAATTAATTAATGACATTGGTCATTAAAAATCTGAAAATTGTAATTAAAAATTAGTTTATATAAAACGATCCAAAATTACGTTTATCATTCTTCATCATTTTCTGATTCCAAAAACATATAAATATGTTATATTCGTATTAAAAACAAGCTCTGAAAATTAAAAATATAAAAATTATGATTAAAATTTCCGAAATCGATTTAAAAACATCTTATTCCTTGTCCGTTCTTAATTCCAAAAACATATAGATATGATATGTTTGGATTAAAAACACGTTCAGAGAGTTAACAAGTCGCGTAAGGCGAAATTACTACATTTAGTCAAGCTGTGGAACTCACAGAATGAAACTGAACGCACTGCATTTTTTCACAAAGACCGTAGTCCGCCTGTCGTGCAAAACGCAGTAAAACTGACGAGACTGTTTAGCGCGGTAGTGGTTTCGCTGTGCTGCATAGCACGCTTTTCTGTACCTCTCTTCGTTTTAACTTTCTGACCGTGTTTGTAATCCAAACATATCATATCTATATGTTTTTGGAATCAGAAACCGACAAGAAATAAGATGAAATTGTTTTTAAATCGATTTCGGAAATTTAATTTTGATCATAATTTTTATATGTTTAATTTTCAGAGCTTGTTTTTAATCCAAATATAACATATTTATATTTTTTTGGAATCAGAAAATGATGAAGAATAAGATTAACGTAAATTTGGATCGTTTTATAAAACAAACAAAATTAATTACAATTTTCAGATTTTTAATGACCAAAGTCATTAATTAATTTTTAAGCCACCAAGCTGAAATGCAATACCAAAGTCCGGCCTTCGTCGAAGATTGCTTTGCCAAAATGTCAATCAATTTGATTGAAAAATTAGGGGGTGAAAGTGCCGCCTCAACTTTTACAAAAAGCCGGATATGACGTCATCAAAGACATTTGTCGAAAAAAAGAAAAAAATGTCCGGGGATATCATACCCAGAAACTCTCATGTCAAGTTTCATTAGGATCGGTCCAGTAGTTTTCTCTGAATCGCTCTACACGCACACACAGACACACATACACCACGACCCTCGTCTCGATTCCCCCCTCTACGTTAAATAGAGATATAGAAAAGCGTGCTATCCTCCTCAGCGCAACCGCTACTGCGCTTTTCTGGATTGTTAATTTCACTGCCTTTGCCACGAGCGGTGGACAGACGATGCTTCGAGTGTACCGTCTTACGGAAAAAAATGCAATGCGTTCAGTTTCATTCTGTGAGTTCGACTGAGCTTGACTAAATGTATTTTCGCCTTACGTGACTTGTTTTTTCTCAAGAAGAGACTTAAACAAATGAGACAGAGCGCTGCCGTTTACAGATCTGATCAACAAAGGGAAGTAAGCACTGTAAATGTATACGACATGTGTACTAGAGTAAGTGGGAGTTATTCGGAACCAGTCTCCTGGCACCTGATATAATAACAAGCAAAACGAAACAAAATGAGGATGAATTTCGCTGGTTCATGCCAATGCTTGTTATTCTCTCAGAATAACTCTCACTTACTCTATTACACATGTGGTATGATTTCTCAAGGAGAGACTAAAACATACCTCTTTCGAATGCTCAATGCTAACGACAGATGGGTGTGTGTGTGTGTGTGTATGTGTGTATGTATGTGTCGCGTAGTCCATGTGTATTACGCCCCTTGATATGCTAATGAGCATCCGGGGACTCGAGACTTCGTCGCCATCTTGGTCGCCATCTTCACATCATGCCTGAATAAACACCTTTCCAAACTATCCGACTGTTGGGCTAGCGTGGTCAGTACCGACGTCTCTAGCAAATCGAACTGAATTTAGTTTCAGAAAACAGAAAGTGGCGAGACCTAGCAAGCAGAACTAGACTAGAGTCATGGGTCCTTTCAAAGCGCTCGACGCATTCGATTTCACGCAACCTACAAAATGGCCTGAATGGAAACAGCGTTTTGAGAGATACAGGTCAGCGTCCAAACTGGATAAAGACGAGGAAAAGGTACAGGTCAGTGCTTTGATCTATGCGATGGGAAATGAAGCTGAGAGAATATTTCTTTCATTCGGACTGAGTGATGCAGACTCAAAGAAGTTTGATGTTGTCCTTGACAAATTTGATGGGTATTTTGTTCCAAAAAGAAACATTATCCATGAACGCGCTAGATTCCACGTTAGAAATCAGAAGCCTGAAGAAAACATTGAAACATATGTTCGTGCACTGCATGAGTTAGCTGCAACAGCGGAGTTCCCAAACAAGGAAGAGCCCATTAGGGACAGATTGGTGTTAGGAGTCCTAGACACTGAACTTTCAGAAAAACTGCAGTTAAAACCGGACTTGACCTTAGAAGGTGCTGTGCAGGACGCTAGGCAGTATGAACTGGTAAAGTCACAGCTCTCAGACCAGCGGCAGTCAAGTGTAGATGCACTACAGCGCAGACAAAGTGGATGTAGTGATCAACGGAACAGGCGTGGAGGTAGCGCTGGCAGCGTTCATAGAGGCGGCAGTAGTTATTCTCCAGGCAGAGGCGGCTCAACCCCAGGCGGGGGGAAGCTGCAAGAGGCCAGCTGTTCACGTTGCGGTCGTCAGCACCACAGACAAGCGTGCCCAGCACAAGGCAAGAAGTGCAACAAGTGCGGACGCAACAACCATTTCGCAGCAGTCTGCAGAAGCAAGGCAGTCAACGCCATAGATGAACCACAAATGGAGGTGGCATCACAGATGGGGCATTCAGAAGAGGCTCAAGCAAGCCGAGAGGAACATTTCGTAGGAACACTGTGCTCAGAAGGCAAAAAGGAACCGCCGTGGATGACGACACTCAAGTTTGGAGGATGCGACGTCCCATTCAAGATTGATACTGAAGCGGACGTGTCCGTTATCTCATCAGCGCAGTACCGAAAGCTGAAGCCTTGCCCACAACTTAGCAAAACCAGCGCAATCCTGCGTAGTCCAGGAGGAATCCTAAAGTGTGAGGGACAATTTTTGGCCATTAGCAAAGTCCAAGACCAGCTTCACTCGCTTCGACTCTTCGTCGTACAGTCAAAGACAGACAACCTTCTCAGCAGAGAAGCAGCGGCAAGAATGGGCCTAGTCATGAGGGTTGAAGCTGTGGAGATGCCCTTCGGTGAGCTTGATGACAAACCTGTCCAGTGCCCACCAGTGAAGATCGTTCTGAAAGCAGAATCTGAAGCTTACAGTGTTCACTCAGCAAGAAGGATCCCAATACCCCTGCTAGACAAAGTCAAAGATGAACTCACAAAGATGCAGAAGGCTGGGATTATAGAAGAGGTGACAGAACCAACAGATTGGTGTGCACCGATAGTGCCAGTCATGAAAAAGTCAGGATCAGTGAGAATCTGCACAGACTACAAGCATCTGAATGCAGCAGTCAAGCGTGAGCGCTACACACTCCCCACGCTCGAAGACATCCTGCACAAGCTGTCTGGGTCGGCAGTTTTCAGCAAGTTAGACGCCACATCAGGATTCTACCAGATTCCACTTGACCCAGAGTCAGCAAAGCTCACTACCTTCATTACCCCATGCGGTAGATTTTACTACAAGAGGTTGCCATTCGGCATAACTTCAGCTCCAGAGATTTTCCAAAGAACCATGGAGAACATACTGAAGGATGAGTCCAACGTCATTTGTTTCTTCGATGACATGATGGTCCACAGTGAGGATGAACCAGCTCATGAGCGACATCTTGAAAGCGTGACTAAGAAACTAGAAGTGCGAACTCAGGAAGCATGAGATCGAGTTCTTGGGTCATCGAATCAGCAAGAACGGCATCTCACCAGATCCAGCCAAACAGGAAGCCATCATGACCATGACAGATCCAACCAACGTGCCCGAGTTGAGGAGGATGCTTGGTATGATCAACTTCCTTGGTCGCTACCTGCCCAACCTGTCCAGTGTACCCCAGCCAGTGACACAACTTCTGGAGAAGAACCAAGCATGGACGTGGGGCCCAGCACAGATCCAGGCCATGGTGACTGTGAAGAAGATGCTTACCTCAGCGCCAACGCTAGCACACTACGATCTGAGGAAGCCGACAGTCGTCAGCGCAGATGCGAGCAGTTATGGGATCGGAGGAGTGTTGCTGCAAGAACACCCCGAATGCATGAAACCTGTCGCATTCTGTTCAAGAACATTGACAATCACAGAACGCAGATATGCCCAGATCGAGAAAGAGACACCGGCAGCAGTCTGGTCATGTGAGAAATTCAGCAGATACCTGATAGGTCTGGAAAACGTGACGCTTCAGACAGATCACAAGCCCCTCGTGCCCATCATCAACCACAAAGACCTTCAAGATACGCCCATACGATGTCAAAGGATGCTGATGCGTGTCATGAGGTTCAGCGTCAAAGCTGAGTATGTGCCGGGGAAGAAGCTTGTCGTCGCAGATGCTCTCTCCCGCAGTCCTCAGTTCACCACTGAACAGCAAGACGAGGTCACAACACTCATTGAAGATGTGGAAGCCTACCTACACGGTGTGGACATTTCCTGGTCTTGTGCAGCATCAGACAAACGCATGCAAGAAATCGCAGTGGAGACGAAGAAAGACAGACTGATCCAAGAAGCACTTCGCTATACGCGTGAAGGATGGCCGCAGTACATCACCGAAGTTGAGGATGGATTGCGTGACTACTACGCAGTGCGCAGTGAACTCAGCGAGAATCAGGGTCTTCTTACTATAGGAAAGCGCATCGTGGTCCCAGCTTCACTACAGGACGACATTCTACGCAGAATCCACGAGGGTCATCAAGGGATCACTAAATGTAGAGAGAGGATGAAGGAAGCAGTTTGGTGGCCCGGAATCAGCGCCAGAATGAAGAAGTTGGTTGAAGAATGCAAGCACTGTCAGGAGAAGAGGCCATCGCAGACCAAAGAGCCATTGATTCCAACAGAGCTACCTCAGCGAACATTCCAGAAGTGCGGAGCAGATCTGTGTGAACTCAAGGGACAGTCATACCTTGTTCTTGTGGATTACTACTCCCGGTACATTGAACTGGCTCACCTCAAGACGATCACTTCAGCAGAAGTCATCAAGAACATGAAAGACATGTTTGCACGACAGGGCATCCCCGAGATACTTGTTTCTGATAATGGAACGCAGTTCACATCCGGAGAGTTCCAGATCTTTGCAAAGGAGTGGGGATTCAAACACGTCACTACAAGTCCTCACTTTCCACAGGCGAACGGTGAGGCGGAACGTGCCGTACAGACAGCAAAGAAGATACTGTCGCAAGATGATCCTGCACTCGCTCTTCTCATCTACAGAGACACACCTATTGAAGCCACAGGCTACAGCCCAGCACAGCTTGCATCAGGAAGACGTCTGAGAACAACGCTCCCAACACTGTCTGAAAACCTCGAGCCCAGAGTCTGCGAGAAATCAACAGTGGCAGCCAATGATGCAAAGGCTAAGAAGAAGAACAAACAGACATTTGATAGGCGTCATGGAGTACGGCCCCTAGATACGCTTCTTCCTGGTGACATCGTGATGCAGAAGCTGGACGGAGAGAAGAGTTGGAGAAGCCCAACAGTGGTGCAGCAGCAAGTCGCACCAAGATCCTACGTGGTGAAATCGCCACGAGGCACGTTTCGGCGCAACAGGCGTCACCTCAGGCGCTCACATGGTCTGCAGCCTGAGAAGTCCACTCCCTACTCCATTCCTGTCCAAACTGACCTTTCCCAACACGAAGCCCACATCCCCGTATCCAGTGACCAGAAGAGTGGTGCAAGTCACAAAGCACCCAGTCCAGTCCAGACAGGCTCTTACGTTCACAATGAGCCCGGCCCGTGTCCAGGGCCAGTGTCCAGCGACGTCTCCAGCAGCAGTGGTGCCAGCCCAGGTGACGGAGGGTCTGCCAGAGGTTCACCCCCAAGGAACACCGGTCAGGACGCCGGAGGGTCCACCTACAGTCCATCTCCACAGGTCATCATCAACAGCAGGCCGACACCGGTGACTACCCGCAGCGGCAGAGCCATCACCATGCCAGCCCGCTTCAAGGAGTGAACTGTACAAGACATCGCCCAAGCAGGGAAGTGAACTTATGTTATTCGTTAATTGTGCCTTTGCAAGCAAGCAGAATCAAAGTTGGATTCATGAACTTTAGTTACAAAAAGCAAAGTTGCTTATCTCCTTCCTCGGTTATCTGTGGACACTAAAATTTAATTGCAAGCCACTTCGAAAGGCTTTATTTGTCAATCTCAAAGGAAGGGAGATGTCGCGTAGTCCATGTGTATTACGCCCCTTGATAGGCTAATGAGCATCCGGGGACTCGAGACTTCGTCGCCATCTTGGTCGCCATCTTGACAACATGTTCTGAATAAACACCTTTCCAAACTATCCGACTGTTGGGCTAGTTGTGTGAGTATGACAGCTACATTATGCTAATAGCATAACCCTACAGTATGTGTGTGTGTGTGTGTGTGTGTGTGTGTGTGTGTGTGTGTGTGTGTGTGTGTGTGTGTGTGTTTTTCTTACATGTTATTTTGGATTTGATATTTAAATTGTGATCAACCAAAAGGTTGTAAACGGTCTGTGTCATCCTAATAAATGACACGTTGCATTACTTCAAATCGCGCTAAAGCAAGTATATGCACCTCCACTTACTCCAATACGCCTTGTTCTCCTGGGGGAAAATGCGAATTAATAAGCAAATGCAAACTTGACTGAGTGTAACAAAAAAGGTACATGCAATTTAGTTAGGGGCAGAGCTGGTTTCATGCAGGATCCAGTTGTATGTGGCTCAGCTGGAATGTTTTGTTAAACTGCTTTGATTTGTTTCGGGTCCGTGACGTAATGAAACAGCAATAGGGTAAACTAGAGGAATACCCGGCTTCGCCGGGTGAATCGCGAGACAGAGTATGCAGCGTGGCGGTTCCGGCCGGCTTAGAGCACGTGTTGAAAATTTTCATCCACCAGTTAATTGTGCCCGGGATCCACCTGAATATGCCCACCAAATTTGATGCAGAATATTTACGATGGGAGGGGTAGTAAATATTAGTGGCAATATTTTGAAGATGGGAGGGATTTTGTACACGAATTGCAATACTTAGATGTACTACCTGTGCAGAAAAGCGCTCTGCAGAAAAGCGCTGCTTTTGTGTGGCGGTAGTGAAAGACGAAGTGAAGAAGTAGAGCCGAACAAAAAAGTGTTTATTTTCGTAATTCGTATCGCGAAACAGAGTATTCATTCACCGCGGTTCACCGCAACGCAAACACACAAAAACACACACACACACACACACACACACACACACACACACACACACCCACACACACTCACACCACACCACACCACACACACACACACACACACACACACACACACACACACACACACACAGAAGCATATATATATATATACATATATATATATATATATATATCCCATGACCTCCCTTCTTTGTCTCTGTTACTTCAGTATGGGTATATATGTTGTATTTTTATAGCTCAATAAATACATCATGGACTCCAAAAAATATATGATAGTGCAGATTCCGATTTGGGCAAAGGACTACTTTCCTCCCGACCTTTGACCTCGCGCCGAACAATGTGACACATTTGTATGAAGTTCTAAAATCGTATTGCACGGCTCAGAAAACCGGTTCCATGTCTTTTGAGCGCCAACATTTGAGCGCCAACATTTGAGCGCGAACATTTGAGCGCCGCAACATTACAGCGCCGCACATTACAGCGCCGCACATTACGGCGCCGCACATTACAACGACGCACATTTGAGCGCCGGGTCGAGTATACGTATCACGAAAGACGTGAGTGTGTGCTTAGAGTTATTGTAGTCTGCAGCATAAGATAAGATAAGCGCCTTATAAATAACCTTATTATTATTATTATTATTATTATTATTATTATTATTATTATTATTATATGGGATGTCACACGTACGGAATAGGCGATGTGAACTGTTGTCGCACAGCTAAGGAGCAGAGTACGCTCGTACAGAAATGAACTCACACACACACACACTGTAACCTGCGTGAGAATGAACTCACACATCGATGTCACTCACACGTACGGAATAGGCGATGTGAATTGCTGTCGCACAGCTAAGGAGCAGAGCACTGTATTAGTTTCAACCACAGCACTTGTACTGAGACTAGCGGTAAGATGGCAGAAACGTACCTGAGCAAAAGAAATAAAGAAAAATTGACTGTTGGCGGTTATGCATTCCGCTTTGACAAGAGGAGCTCGAATGATCTCTTTTGGAGATGCGACCAAAAACTCTGCAAAGCCAGGATACATACAAGGAATGGGGAGGAAGTACTCGAGATCGGAGACCATCAGCATGCCCCAAATCTTCCAAAAGTGGAGGCTGACAAGGCCTTAAATCGCATGAAGTCCCAAGCACACACAACGCGGGATGCCACTCGTCAAATTCTGGCGGATGTCCACGACGGATTATCTCAAGCTACAGTGCTAAGTCTTCCCAGCAAGTTTTCCATGACAAGGTCTATTCAACGACAGCGGCAACGCAACAACTTGCCCAGGTTACCAGGCTTGATCGACACAATGGAAGGTCTGGCCTTCACCTTCATGTTTTAGATCATTTAAGTGCTTTTAGTCATCCCGGTGATTTTAATGTGCCAGCGCGCCCGTTGTTCATGTTCAGTCGTCAATAAAAGTATGCAAATGACACCTACGGCGCTCAAATTTACGGCGCTGTAAAGTGCGGCGCTGAAATGTCGCGGCGCTCAAATGTGCGGCGCTCAAAAGTGCGGCGCTGTAAAGTGCGGCGCTCAAATGTTGGCGCTCAAATGTTGGCGCTCAAAAGTCGTGTCACCCAGAAAACCATATCAGTTGCACGCAAAAATGAATCTCAGATCTGATCTGATGTATGAGATGCAATAAGCAAAAGTTTCTTTCATTATGAAAGCAATGCAGGTCGAAAAAAACGAACATTCAACTTACAAGATAACCAGATGCTAGCGAACCAAAACAAAAACACGAGTACCCTCCCCTTGCATCGTTAGCAGACGACTTTTGAGAATCTGTCGGTAGTGTGTTTTGGTGTGCGCCTTCAGCTATCAAACATCGGTTGTTTCACGTGTTTTGCGAGCAAGTCTACTCTTTTGCCTGGCTCTGCAGTAAGTCCACATATTTTTCCGTAATCCAGTCATATTCCTTCAAAATGCAATCAATCGGCGGTGACAGACGTGTCGGTCGCGTTTTCCTTTCACCCATACCAGTTTAAGAATAAGTTCATCCATGCAAACACACTCGCAAAACAGTTTATCACGTAGATACATTTCAAATAGGGAGCAAATGGTTAAATCTAAACCTACATATTTGTTCCCTAAAATTTGCTTCTCTGTCAATAAGCCTAATTACACACGTTCGAGAAAAACAACGTGGAATCGATTCTGAATCGAGTAAGCCAAATTGGTCCTAAACCCGTTTCGCCCGTTCTGCCGACCTGAAACGCAAAACAAAAGAATTGTGCGCTTCAACTAAATTAATTTCTATTCGACTTCATTACTTTCTTGCAACTTATGAACCTTTACTTAAAGCTTTTAAATGGTCTGAAAGTAGTGTTACCGCGTACTTATCGATGCACTCATTCGTTTTATTTTTTCAGCGACGGTCACTTAGTTTAAGGTTGCAAAAGGGCTAAGTCTCGCTGGCAACAGTTTTACCCTGCACAGATCGCAACAGTGCCGCTAGTAGTCTACACTTTGTGTTTGATGGTAGAATGGGATATACAGATTACAACACTCGTGGTTTTTTATATGGCTTGTATTTCAGTCAAGACCCAGCGGGAATATCAATCGAGAGCCACTCGCCAGAGGCTCGTGTCTCCCGATGATATTCATCCGCTGGGTCTTGACTGAAATACAAGCCATATAAAAAACCACTCGTGTTGTAACCTATACATATATATATATATATATATGTATAAAAAATATAGAGATAGATGACAGTGTATTTTTCGCGTGGCTATAAATTGATTCGACCTTTGCACTTTTACAGTGAGGACAACGGGTGCAAGGAAAGCGTTCTGGACAGTGACCTTCTAAAAATAGTAACGGGAATATCTGAAGCTGCTTGTCATACCGTAGCATTCTGATCAGTCATCGCTCAACGGCTATCGCCAGTTATCTCAGAGAATGAGCCGTACTCATTTTGACCTGAGTTCAGGATGATACCGTAGCTGTGATCGGAAGATCAAACTTCAGATTTTGAAGAAGCTCTTTCTCATTCAGTATTCTTGCAAATACCGTAGGTGATTGACGCCACACGAAGGAAGGGAGATAAACGCGCAAAACACTGGAGAAGATAAGGAAGAGTTACTGGGAATGGATCTACAGAAAAACCAAAATCGGTTCACCGCGCCGCGCTTAGAGCACGTGTTCAAAATTTTCATCGACCAGATTGTGTCCGGGGTCTACCTGAATATGCCCACCAAATTTGAAGCAGATCCATCGAGAACTTTGGCCGTGCATCGCAAACTGACGCGAACTGACAGACAGACACACACAAGCCGTATATAGATATAGATAGATGGAGATAGATGGAGATAAAGAACACTGTACTCGGCTGCACAGACGACAAGCAATAACACTACGCAAGGGCGTGGATATTATTTACAACTAGAACGGTAATAGAGATACACATTCGGCGGAGGGTTGGGTAGTGTGGCTGAGGTTATTGGTGCGGGTAGCTGAGAGAAGAGCTGCCTTTGGTCAAACAACATGGCGAAAAGACATTGTGCAATACAATGCGCAGAACACGATGTGCTTATTCACGTAATTCTGCCTGCTCTTTCCAGTATCCATGTTTTGTCAGACGAGATGGTGACATGTTTTATGTTTTGTGAAACTGCTGTTATACAAATACATTCGAAACGGATAGAGTGAGTACGTGTCAAAACCACATACACAACATTCAATGCACGGCACCTTCAATACACGGCCATGCAAAAATATCACCCCGCAAAGAGGATATAGTCGAGCAAGTCCAAAACGATCTGCCACGGAAACGCCCAAAATGTGTCGTTACAGACATGTGGTCGCGTTGGAAAGGTGAATTGCATGTACCTTTTATCTGATCGTTTAGACGGTCGTTGTGGCAAGTGGTCGCTTTGGAGATGTGGACTTTAGGGCAGGTTCAACTGTACAATCACACTTACGACCATTACGACTTTCGAGTCATACCCGTGAAAAACTTCCCGTGCCAACAACACGGTTGTTAATTGTGTCCCGCCTCCCCAACCGCCACCGTCGCCCCTCTTCACTCGACAAAGTATCAACGACAACAACAAACAAGTCAAGTCGGGTGACATGTACACGTGATTACTATACCACAACTATTAATTGGTTTTGTTCCAAACAAATTGTTCTAACGATTGTTCTAATGGTGACCTTCACAGTTTAGTCAATAATCTGTGACGGGAAGTTTTTCAAGGGTTTTAATCGAGTAATTGTAGATGTTAAAGTGTCTTTTTCAACTGGAGCGTTTGTTCTTCTCAGTGATTTTGACTGTGGATCTTGGAAAGGATCCATGTTGAGTTGACCGTTTTAATGTGCCATATTTCTCAGAAACGACTTGCACGTTTAATATACACTGATTGCACTGGAGAGTTCTGAAATGCAGAACATGATTGTATTCGAAGACTGACCACCGTTGTTTGCCTGATGTGTTTGTAGTATTTGTGTGTGACTGTTTGGTCGTTTTTGGCTCACGTAAGTGTAGCCTATGCGATCGTAACTTTGTCTGTCTGTGCGTGCGTGTGTGTGTGTGCGTGTGTTTGTGCGTGTGTTTGTGCGTGTGTATGTCTGTGGTAGAAACTCTAACATTTGAAGACGTCACATTACATTGACGTCACATTATGACGTAAGAGGGTTAGACGTCACGCGAAGGAAGTACTGAAAGTCTCGGTCATTATTATTTTGAGCGGGCCGAGACTCTGTTGGCAGTCGTGTCCCTGTAAGTAGGCTACATGCAGACAGACAGATCTAGATCTAGAGTCTCGCTTTCTTGCACAGTTTCACCTATGCTCTTTCTGTGTGTGTGTGTGTGTGTGTGTATGTGTGTATTTGTGTGTGTGTGTGTGTGTGTGTGTGTGTATGTGTGTGTATGTGTGTGTGTGTGTGTGTGTGTGTGTGTGTATGTGTGACGGAGTGATTGAGTTTGTGTTACTGTTTGTCGATTTCGTACGTGAGCCTTAAATGGCTTCGCCTCTTGTTATATTTTCTTTAATCAGATTTATTTAATTTTTTTATTACATTTAGTCAAGTTTTGACTAAATGTTTTAATATAGAGGGGGAATCGAGACGAGGGTCGTGGTGTATGTGTGTGTGTGTTTGTGTGTGTATGTGTGTGTGTGTGTGTGTGTGTGTGTGTGTGTGTGTGTGTGTGTGTGTGTGTGTGTGTGTGTGTGTGTGTGCGTGTGTGTGTGTGTAGAGCGATTCAGACTAAACTACTGGACCGATCTTTATGAAATTTGACATGAGAGTTCCTGGGAATGATATCCCCGGACATTTTTTTTTCGATAAATACCTTTGATGACGTCATATCCGGCTTGCAAAAGTTGAGGCGGCACTGTCACACCTTCATTTTTCAATCAAATTGATTGAAATTTTGGCAAAGCAATTTTCGACAAAGGCCGAACTTTGGTATTGCATTTCAGCTTGGTGGCTTAAAAACTAATTAATGAGTTTTGTCATTAAAAATCGGAAACTTGTAATTAAAATATTTTTTATTAAACGATCTAAAAATAATTTCATCTTATTTATCGTCATTGTCTGATTCCAAAAACATATGCATATGTTATATTTGGATTACAAACAAGCTCTAAAAATTAAAAAACATAAAATTATGATTACACTCATTTTTCCGTAATCGATTTAAAAACAATTTCATCTTATTCCTTGTCGGTCCCTGACTCCAAAAACATATAGATATAATATGTTTGGATTAAAAACAAACTCAGTAAGCTAAAAATAATAAACATACAGAAAAGGGTGTTATCCTGCTCAGCGCGACCACTACCGCACTATTCTGCATGGCTTGTCGATTTCACTGCCTTTGCCACGAGCGGTGGACTGACGAAACTACGAGTATGTGGTCTTGGTGAAAAAAGCAGTGCGTTCAGTTTCATTCTGTGAGTTCGACAGCTTGACTAAATGTTGTTATTTCGCCTTACGCGACTTGTTACATTTAGTCAAGTTTTGACTAAATGTTTTAACATAGAGGGGGAATCGAGACGAGGGTCGTGGTGTATGTGTGTCTGTGTGTGTGTCTGTGTGTGTGTCTGTGTGTGTGTGTGTGTGTGTGTGTGTGTGTGTGTGTCTGTGTGTGTGTCTGTGTGTGTGTGTGTGTGTGTGTGTGTGTGTGTGTGAAGAGCGATTCAGAGAAAACTACCAAACCGATCTTCATGAAACTTTACATGCGAGTTCCTGAGAATAATACCCCCAGATCTTTTGTTCATTTTGTCGATAAATTTCTTTGATGACGTCATATCCGGCTTTTTGTAAAATGAGTTAGGGCGGCACTGTCACACCCTCATTTTTTAATGAAATTGATTGAAAATTTGGCCAAGCAATCTTCGACGAAGGCCGGACTTTGGTATTGCATTTTGGCTTGGAGACATAAACATTAATTAATGAGTTTGGTCATTAAAATGAAAATTGTAATTAACAGTTTTTTATAAAACGATCCAAAAGCAATTTTATCTTAATTTTGATCATTTTCTGATTTCCAAAAACATTTAAAATATGTTATATTTGGATATTAAAAATATGAAAATTATGATTAAAATCAAATTTCCTAAATCGATTTGAAAACAATTTCACCTTATACCTTGTTGGTTCCTGATTCCAAAAACATATAGGTATGTTAGGTTTGGATTCAAAACAAGCTCAGACAGTTAAAAAGAATAGAGGTACAGAAAAGCGTGCTATCCCGCTCAGAGTAACTACTACTGTACCGCGCTTTTCTGGCTTGTCAATTTCACTGCCATTGCCACGAGTGGTGGACATACGGTCTTGGAGACAAAGTGCAGCGCGTTCAGTTTCATTCTGTGAGTTTGACAGCTTGACTGAACGTTGTATTTTCGCCTTACGCGACTTGTTCTTTCTTCTATTTGTTTTGTTTAGTTGGTTCAGCTAAAAAAAAGTACAAACACTACTAGAAAACATGCCATACAAACATAACACCCACACACACACACACACATACACACACACACACACACACACACTCACACATACACACACAAACACACACACACACACACACACACACACACACACACATTAAAAAACAAACCATCAAAACACTAATTTGATTATACTAGACACGCAGACACAGACAGATACACGGCGGTGGAAGGCATTTTCAAAAGTTAGCATTGAAATCCCCCCCCCTCTCTCTCTCTCTCTCTCTCTCTCTCTCTCTCTCTCTCTCTCTCTCTCTCTCTCTCTCTCTCTCTCTCTCTCTCTCTCTCTCTCTCTCTCTCTCTCTCTCTCTCTCTCTCTCTCTCTCTCTCTCTCTCTCTCTCTCTCTCTCTCTCTCTCTCTCTCTCTCTCCCTCTCTCTCTCTCAGTGTCTCAAAGGGTACGGACGTGCCCTGCGAGAGCTGCGGATTTCGATGGAATTTACCTAGTTCAACTGTGTTTTAAGTTTTAAAAATTGCTGTGCAAGGATATAACAGTGCATATGTTCTTCATATGAAAGATATACTTGTGGATTCATTTTTCTGCGAAGATACAAACGTATTTCTTTGTTCTTTTGTGTGAGTATTCGCGCCCTGGACAACACATGTCATTAAACACTGGCTGGCACTGTTATCTTGTAGCTGTAGCCTGGGAGTGCCAGAGTTAGGAATGTTCCTGCAGTCCTGTGGAAAGTCACAACTGAATTTGTACTGTTTGAAATCTCACTGTTGCTTGGAATCTTTTAACAAGTGTGTATTCGCGCACTGGACATTGTTCAAGATGTGCTAACAATAACATCACGCGGCTCGTCTGTGACTGTACTTCAACAGACTTGTATCCGGTGACCAGTCATGATGGAGATTATAACGAGAATAACAAGTTACATACACTTGGCTTGATTTCATACAGTATAATGTAATGATGTCAAATTCTGATGGGGTCGTTCGTGACAAAATACAACTAAAAACATGTCTACAATTACTCGCTCGAAACTACAAAGATCTTTGGAATTTATTGAAAACAAAAAGGATCACAATGAAGTAACTTTCACATGCAAACCCTGTTGCTTCCCGACATGGAGGGCAGTCATCCGATACAGATACGCGATTGACTTGCCTTCCCGAGGTTACTCCACAAAATGGACAGATTACAAACGCAAGAGCGGACATGTTGAAATTATTGACTGTGAAGATGACTACTCGGCGTCATCTATCGTCATCACCCCCACCCCAGCGCAGCTGGACCAAACCACTGTTCGTCTGCACCATGCGAGCAAGAAACTGCTGACCATGCATTTCTATCCTAAGACCAACATGTTTTTGGTCCAAGGCAAGCTGTGCCAGGACTGGGTGAGAGATGATTTTCAACGCTTGCAGGGAGTGGTACACGGGCTGATGGACCTAACCAACATGTCTGGCAGTGCGTCACACGCCGTGTACAGCACCGTACCTCTGGACACGCCCCCTACTGCTGTCAATGCTCCCAGCGCTGTCGCTGCTGCTACTGAAGGTGGCGATGACTCGGACATCAGCGTCTCAAGCGACGACAGCACTGTCGCTGCTGTTACTGAAGGTGGTGATGACTCGAACATCAGCGGCGTCTCAAGCGACGACAGCACTGTCGCTGCTGCTACTGAAGGTGGCGGCGACATCATCGTCTCGAGGGACGACAACACTGTCGCTGCTGCTACTGAAGGTGGTGATGACTCGAACATCAGCGGCGTCTCAAGCGACAACAGCACTGTCGCTGCTGCTACTGAAGGTGGCGGCGACATCATCGTCTCGAGGGACGACAACGCTGTCGCTGCTGCTACTGAAGGTGGCGGCGACATCATCCTCTCGAGCGACAACAGCACTGTCGCTGCTGCTACTGAAGGTGGCGGTGACATCATCATCTCGAGCGACCACAGCACTGTCGCTGCTGCTATTGAAGGTGGCGGTGACATCATCATCTCGAGGGACGACAGCACTGTCGCTGCTGCTACTGAAGGTGGCAGTGACATCATCGTCTCAAGCGACAACAGCACTGTCGCTGCTGCTACTGAAGGTGGCAGTGACATCATCGTCTCGAGGGACGACAACGCTGTCGCTGCTGCTACTGAAGGTGGCGGTGACATCGTCTCGAGGGACGACAACATAAGCCTCAAACAGTATGGAATTCAACAACAGCTTTATTAGGTCTTCATCAACTGGTTCTGAAACCAACAAGAATAACAGACACAACTGCAACTCTTATTGATCACATATATACTGATAATAAGAAGATTGTTTCAAATGTGTATGTGTCCAATTCCAGTATCAGCGATCATAGGCCTATTTTTTGTTCGGTCTCTATGCGCTTGCCTAAATCAGGACCAAAAGGCCACACGACCATAGAATACAGAAGTTTTAGACATTTTGATGAGTCTGCATTTTTTCGTGATCTTAGTGAAGCTCCATTTCAGAGCGTTTTTGATTTCAGTCTTGCAGATGATGCTTTTAATCACTTGTATAGCTATTTAAGCACAATTATAGATAAGCACGTGCCCCTGCGTCAGCATAGAGTAAAACATGCCAGACTTCCACCTTGGTTAACATCAGATATTATAGAGGCGATGGCACTGAGAGATTATTTCAAGGAAAATAAGATGACAGACGAATATAAACAGCAGAGGAATGAGGTGTTAAACCGAGTGAGACAATCAAAAACCGGTTACTTTGATAAATTGATTTCCGATAAGAAAGATACTGCAACAATTTGGCGGGCAGTAAATGAAATCCTTGATAAATCTAGGAAAAAGTCAACTGCTAATCTAACAAAACTATCTGCGGAAGAATTTAATAATCATTTTATATCTTTAGCGGATAAATTGAAGGCTTCTGTGGCAGAAACATATTCTCCGGGTACAGATAACTGTTTTGAAAAATTGGACGAATACTGTCAGCGGAACAGAATAAACAATGAAGCGTTTATCATTCCTCCGATTGCAGTTCATGAGGTCGGAACATTTATTGAAAACCTGGAGAATAAAAAGTCCATGGGTCCTGATAAAATACCCGTGAAGTTATTGAAGCTTTCTCTACCGTATATTGTGGATTCGCTCACGTTCGTATATAACCTTAGTATTGAGCAGAACTTTTTTCCGTCTAAATTGAAAAGCGCCAAAGTCATACCCCTTCCCAAATGTAAAGATCTCTCAGACCCAAGTAATTTTAGACCCATTTCTTTGCTGCCTGTTTTGTCAAAACCATTAGAACGGCATGTGCACAAGCATCTTCTTGCTTACATAGAAGAACAAAATTTGTTCCATCAGTTTCAATCCGGTTTTCGGTCCAAGCATTCTTGCCACACAGCTCTTACGTCTCTCTGTGAAGCTTGGCTGTCAGCAATGAACAAGTCTGAAGTTACAGGAGCATTGTTTTTGGATTTTAAGAAAGCATTTGACTTAGTCGATCATTCCATATTGTTGAAAAAATTACACTATTATTTGAGAAACGATTCGGTCTGTGACTTCTTTAAATCGTATCTTGCTGACCGGACACAGTATGTCACTCTACAATGCCAGAATTCGTCTACTGCACTAGTAAAACATGGCGTCCCTCAAGGGTCTATATTAGGGCCTATTCTCTTTTGTATTTACGTTAATGATTTGCCTTTACATGTATCGGATGATAAAGTCAAATGCGAGTTTTTTGCAGACGATTCGTCTATTCATACCAGTAACACCTCGTTGGAATCAGTAAATTCTTCCCTGAAGAACACTTTGGACGAAGTTGCGAAATGGTGCACATCAAATGCCATGATACTGCACCCAGAAAAAACTAAAAGCATTGTTATTACCACAAGACAAAAGCATCAGATAAGTCCTCTTAAATTACAACTGTCCTTAGGTACAACTCAAATACAGCAAGTTAAAGAACATCGCATACTTGGTGTAACTGTCGATGAAGAAATGAAATGGCAAACACACATAAGCAACCTCTGCAAAGTGTTATCAAGGAATTTGTATTTGTTGTCAAAACTCAAACATTATGCGAAGTCTGAAACATTAAAAATGTTCGTTCATGCTCATATAATGCCTCATATTAATTTTGCTTCGACATTGTGGGATGGCTGCAGTGATGTTCACTTATTGAAACTCAATTCTTTGTACCGTCGTGCTGCAAAACTTATCATGTATGAATCGCACATGTCTACAGAAATGAAGTTAAACAGCCTTAATTTCCTTCCCCTAAAAACCCACCTTGCATACAATAAGGCTGTCTTTATGTATAAATTAGTTCATGGTGATGTGCCCAGTTATGTGCAATCCTATTTTACACATGTTACGAAGAGGTATGGGTCTCAAAATTTACTTCCTCCAATTCCTCGTATAGATCTTTATAAATCCAGCTTAGCTTTTTCAGGATCATCTCTGTGGAATTCTTTGCCAATAGAAATCAAACGATCCGCATCATTAAAGGCCTTTAAAAGGCAGTTGCACACACATTTGATCACACTATAAACTGTCCCTGATGTTTAGTTTCCATTGTGTACTCGGATAATGTATGCAATGCTCTTAAGTGTTTGTTTGTTTTTTAAATATTGTATATGTAGTTAATCTGAATGTGTAATCCCTCGTCCCCCTCCCCCTTCTTCTTGAAACTTTAGCTGCC
>NW_027129022.1:22500-55000 GCF_037325665.1 Littorina saxatilis
ACACGAGTGTACGTGGGAGTTTCAGCCCACGAACGAAGAAAAAGAAGAATAAGAAGAAGTGATAACGATTAACTCAGGAGATTTTAAGAAACCAAACGAAGAAAAAAGAAACCATTTACATTAATCGCAGAAAAACACAGCTTTCTTTCGACGACTGTCATTGTCTCAAAACTCGCATTCTACCTGCTGTCTAAAAGAATCTAATCTTACGTTGTGCTGCCTTGAAAGAATATGCCAACAAAGACAAGGAAGCTGTCGCAAGGTAAGCTTACCAAACGTTACAGTCATAGCGAATCACGATAGTGCAAAAACGACAAACAGTACAATCACAGAGAAGAGTCTGGAATGCAGATCTAGATATGTGGCTGACTGTAAGGGGGTGAGGGGATCCTAACCGGACTTTGGGAGTTAATTTCAGCTTGGAAGCTTAGAAAATAATTATTATTGTGTTCCTCATACTGGTGACTAAAATCGAATGTTCGCTGACATATGTAAACCTGATTTCATCGTGTTCCTAATTATGCCCTGAATCAAACAGTAATGCATATGTTGCATTTGGACAAAGGACACGCTTGCAAACCAAGGCAAGTGTTGAATGCAAGTCAGGTTAATAAGGTTTGTGTTTTCAAGACAATTCTCAGCGCTATCTAGGCTGCGAGGTTTTGGCCAGCTTATGGTTTAACTAGCCTTGGTAAAAACACAAATGCAGTCCACACAGTTTCTTTTTGTGAGTACCCCACATTGACAAAATGTATTAATTTCGCCTTATGCGACTTGTTTTTAAGTGTTGTAACATTCCTGACTTGTCGGTTTAGCAGGAAGAGCCGTGTCTATGGAATGGATTGAATACCTGTTCTGAGGTTAGTAGTCTGTGTCTGTGTGAATGTCCGTCAATCTGCCTGCCCGGTTGGTTTAACAGTTTGCAAAGTGCAGGTCTGTTCAGGCGAGACTTGACACTTAGAAAGGATACAAATACAATAAACATGCTGCTTTTCATAGAGATATTCGGACGTTGGTATTACCTTTCTTCTTTTCTCTGCTGTTTTTTTAAAGCATGTTTTTCGTGAGACATGTAGTTTTGTTTTTAGAAGAACACGACATAGCAGAGGGGGGCATTGACTATGATTGTTTTGCTTTGTTCGTTTTGTTTAAGGACAGGAGACTTTTCTTTCGGAAGGCGGACGTTAAGCGTCACAACGAATCCAAGAGACACCGGGGATCCAATATTCTTGATGTGGAAAACATTGTATGTAGCCTATCGTAAGCGTGTAGTAGTCGCTCTGGTTATTCATTTGATGTATTGGGAATAACACTGCACGATTATTTGTCAAGTATGAATCTGTATATGCAACAGATCAAAAGGTTTTTAACCTCATCTTTTGAAACTGCTACCCGGACGAATTGTTTTCTTTCACACACACGTACTTGTTGTCAGCCAGCTTTGATATATATGAAACTAGAAATAAGTGTTATTCAAACACCATGTTTCGTTCGGTTTCTGCGACGTGGAACGACCAGCTCGATGTGCCGTTGGCAGCTTGATAATTGGCACTAACATCAATATTATTGTAAAGACACAACTGGCACAACTCCATTTGGATGACCTCCAGTTCGTGTTAGTGTGTGTTCAAACTCTTCAAATAAAAAAGCAACCTTGCATTATACACGACGTCTACAAAAGGCTGTAGCGTGTATAAATATATTACTACTATTGAGTGTTTCTTGGAGGCAATCAGTATGAATCTTGTACTTCCAAACAATGACTTCAGACGATGTGTATCCGAACATTTCTGTTAAAATAAGTTGAATAACCCCTGAATGTATTAACTATTTCATATAACAAATAATAAGGTTTACTTTGCGGATATTTCGTCACAAACACATACTCACACACACAAACACACACACACACACACACACACACACACACACACACACACACACACACACACACACACACACACATACACACACACACACCCACACACACACACACACACACATACACACACACACACATACACAAACACACACACGCACACACACACACACACACATACACACACACACACACACACACACATACACACACACACACGCACGCACACACATACACGCCCCCACCCCCCCACACACACACACACTGTTTTTGTGTGTTTGGGGTGCTCATTGTTTTTTTACCTCGTTTATATTGCGCTTAGTAATTACATGGTGGCATAGTTCCATTGGTCTTTCAAACGTATCATATATGGTAGTCATATTGGAAGGTTGTCATGGCAACAACACATCAATGGTTGCTCTCAGTCATATTTCTCTGCTTATGCAGTCATATCTACTATATCTTGACCCAAACAAAAAGTCACCGTTAAGAAATGGTGTCCCCTTCAAACCCCTGCATCTTCCCTTGCAAAAGGTTACTCATAATGAGGAAGACGGACGCACAACGTCACACGAATCCCCTGAGACATTGAGGATATAATATTCCTAATAAGGCAAACAGTGTCGGTAACCCAGTGCACTGGTAGGATTCCTTTGATCGTATCTCTGATTCATCGGAAATACATATTCGCGGCCCTTTGAAGCGTGAGTCTTTTTACACAAACAATCAACAGGCTTTAGATCTTATCTTTTGAAACTGTGTTCCGGACGTGTTTCGTTTTACCATTCTGTTTTGTCGCCACGCTTTGAAGTCTACTACACTTAACATAAATGTAATGCAAACAATAGTTTGTGATGGGTATTTCCAGCTTGCAAATGCTATCTGTATGTGCGCTTGGCAGTTGGCAAAAGGATTAGTCATTACTGTAAATACATATTGATACCGTTTTTGGCACTACTCCATCTGGCTAACCTCCGGTTCTTATATTTCTTATACCTTTTATCAAAGCCCATTGTTGTAAGTCCTCCACGAACAGTTGTACGGATTGTACATGTACTCAGTTAATGCAGATGTATCAAATGACGCCTTTGCTATATCCCCAGATGCATTCAATGTAGAGTGTACAAGAAATTTGGTTGATTAAAATCAACAGGGGTCGAAGCCGTGTTATAATAAAAGAAGCAGTGATGTACGGACACATGTGAAAGTAAGCAGTTGTCCTTCGAATGTTCTTCGTCAACATGTAAGAGCTGTCATGCAAAGATGAAGTGGTAGTAAGCCAAATATTCTTAGCATCCTTTGCACAAATTCTACTTTGTCGTCCAGCTGCAAATGGAGATCGGATGTAGAGAAAGGGAGAATGTACGTTCTGGCTCACCGATTCCGACAGACCCTAAATATTAACGCAAAATAGGCTTCTGGACTAAACTTTTACTAAAATGAAACATGCGACAAAATCAGAAAAATACTGCATAAATCCATACAAAAAAAAAAATATAGTAAAGTAAGGTTGTTTTGAACCAATGCCGGGTCTGTCGGAATCAGTAACCCAGAACGTACATTCTCCCTTTCTCTGATACAACGCTAAATTTAGTTTCCATTGAAATATTAACTAGTTGAGCCACTCCAAACAGCCAGCGTGTGTTTCGATCCAATCTGCCCGTCGTCGGCAAGCCATAACTACCGTATTGATCTGGTAAAAACAAACAGCAAGCCTGTCTTCTATATTCCTCCAATGGCAAGACAAGATTAAATCATGTGATAGTAACCATTCACGTCACTTCCGCCCACCACTGTGTGTTGATAACAACCCGATCTAGTTTGTGTTGTTAGCAACCAGGCAGACCTGTCTCGCCATTTCGTATTGCGGTGCTGTTCTGTGAGGACGTGTATGTGTGTCAGTGAAAAAAGTGCTTAATTTAACAAGGTGAATGTCGCAGAATTAGAGAAAGAGCTTCTTGAATCGCAAAATGTTCATCAAGAATTGTTAGATTATTCTAGGCGGTCAACAACTTTAATTCTACCTGACATGGAACAAGCTTGTAATGTCCCACTACCAGCGCCAACACCATCAGAATTTTGGACAGAAGAAGAACAGCATGTACTAGAAGAGAATAGAAAATATTTTGAGCAGATGGCCTTAATAGCAGTTAAGGCTAAAACAGAAGGATTAATGAGACTGCCCAAAAAACCAAAAAGGAAGATAGAAGATTTGTTCAAAGAAAAAGACGGAAAGAAAAAGAGAGTAGAACCAACAACGCCAAGTGATTTACATCACTATCTCGTTTCAAACCAAGCAGATGTTAGCCATGCTATATCCACAGAAGCTTTCACAAATGCTTATTTTGCTCAAGCAGAAAATGAAAAAGATATTGTGGAAAGACTGCAAAAAGGGATGAGAAATCTCAAAAGACAGGACGCACAACAAATCTTAATTTACATTCAGTTTGGACAGTTTTTGATTATGTGCAAACAATGGCAGGAGAAGCAAAGAAAAGAAGGGAGAATGAAAGAAACGTGGGCTGACTGGTTGAAAGCAAAAACTGGCTATTCCGATGTTCATGCGCGTAGACTACGCGCCGTTGCTAGATCGCTTTATGCATTTCCGCGATTTACCACTGTTGGTTTGCCAATCAGTTTTATCATGGGCAAACTTAAACAAATCGAAGAGATGCTCCAGATCGAAGAGTACAGAGAGTACTGGTCAGAAACGCCGCATATTCCTGTCACATCAGAGCTCCAACAGTCCCAGTCTTAGACTTACAGTGCTTGTTTGTGCGCAACAACAGAAGTATCACACTGCACCTGCACTGTTAGACAAGTGTTTAAATATAGTAACGATCATGCATGTACGGTTTCAAAAATAGTAATGACGTGATTCTAAATATAGTAACGATCATGCATGTACGGTTTCAAAAATAGTAATGACGTGATTCTAAATATAGTAACGATCATGCATGTACGGTTTGCTGCGCCTGCCCTGCTTTGGCTGTCTTCTTAATCATCCTGCTTCAACACCCTGCTTCAGCTGTGTTATTGTTTTTGCTTCACCCTGCTTCAACGCCCTACAATAAACTTTTTAGGCTGCCTTCGGGCGGCCGCCGAGTGTTAACTTATTCAATTGACTTGTTTATTTTATTCAAGCTTTTGATAAGTGTACTTGGTGGCTGCTTTGAAACTCAACAAAGCCTACTAACTCCCCTTTCACAAACACTTCCCAAACGCAAGCAACGTCCTCTCCCCCGCTGCAGTCAAAACAAAGCTGTCATAGCGGGTTTTCCCGATTGACAAAAATTCTTATTACACACTCAGACTATTTGAAGCCGCGTTTGTTCTCCAGTGGCCAATTGCATAAGAATATTCTGGTGATGAATAAACGCGCTTTGTGTCATTAGCATCTAAAGATTTCTTGTTTACAATAGTTGTGTTGATCTGATGAAGCGCGGAACTGATCTTAGGGTTGTCATGGTGAAACACTCGCTTCTGAAACAGTGCTTCCTTGTAGTTATCATGCGATATGCTCGACTTTACAACCTGTTTGCTTACACCCTTTGCTTTTTTAACCACCCCTTTCTCACTTGCAACACTGTACATCTTTGCACGCAATCCAACATACTCCTTAATTATCTTCCCATTCATTTCATCTTTCATCTTTCCAATAACCTTCTTGTTAACATTTGAGTGCAATGGTGATTCTTTAGGGTAGTCGCAAGTGTCATAAAAAGAATCTTTTCCTTTTACTGCAGGACTTTCAGCTTCTAGATCTTTGTAAATGTCATCCGCTGGAATGTCAAGTAAGAATGAATCTGTGTCTGTGTAAAGTACTCTCGATTTGGGATATCTTGGTTTCAAATAATCATACAAAAACTCAAGCATCAACAGTTTTGACAACTCTAGCACAGTAAAGCCTATGAATACTGGTTTGTCAAGCTTGACTACAAGTTTTTTCATTAAGATACCATACAGCTGTTCATGAAAGTATTTAAAGTCTTGATACTGTGGTTTGGATGTCAGCTTGATGGCCTCATTTTCTCTTGTAACAAGTCTAACATCCTTTCTCTTGTGTGGGTTTTCCATTGTCTTACCAAAGCAACTGTTGTTCATCAGTTTAAAAAAGTCTTTCTCTGATGCATCAGCGGCTTTGGTTCTCAGTTCTGTGTTTTTCATGATGTAAGGTTTCATAAACTGTTCTTGATCAAATAAAATTATACGATGAACAGCCTTCAAAATTAATCCATGTCTAATGTAAAACTGTAACAGTCTGTAGTGACACACATACTTCTTTTTGTGAAACAGATTGGGCACCAGCTTTGGGGGTTCTCTTGGGTTTACTTTTAACCTCTCAGCCGCTAAAGGATAATCATTATGTAGATCATGAAGTGATAGTGGATAGTCTAAGTCAACTTCTAGTATCCATCCCTTTCGACTGTCTGGGCCTGCTTTTAATATTGTCAGCACAACACATTGTGAAAATGGTCCTGAATAGATCTTAAAGTTCCGAAGTGGAAGCGTCTGACACATTGCCCAACCATACAAATTGTTTGCATCTAGATACATGATGTAATTAGAAGGTTTCATAGGATCAAAGTCGTCCAAGTATTTGTTGTTGGCTTTGCAGTAATTGTGTGAAGCCATACTGATTCCTCCACGTAGTCCATTTTCAATCATCTGAAGTGTAGGTAGATCTGATAGCAAGTCAATCTTTACTCCTGTAAATCTAAGAAATGCATCCCAGCTCATGCCTGGTGCAGATATGTAATGTGAAGGATCTAGATTGTAGTGCTTCATACATGTTCTTCTGTAATTCTCAAATATATCTGCAAGTAAACAAACATCAGCCAACAAATATTGATCATGATAATCACCCATTGTATTACATCCTAATTTATTCCATGCAGTCTTAGCGTGTTCATAGTCTTCGTCACTTATACCTTTACCCTTCAGCCGTGAGAAGTAAGCATCCTTTGGTGGTAACTCATCTTCATCAAACCTCTCCCACGAATCCATGTATTCATATGGATAGACTCCCTTTCTAACTAAGTCACTGTCAAAGTACTTACATGTGATTGGGAAAGCAGTTAGTGATGAAGATAAAGACTCAAGTGTTCCCATCAGATGTTGAGCAGAATCGTAGAAGTGTAAACTATTCAGAGTAAAGGCCATGTACTTTTCTGAAGACTGCGCAATGCATCTTGCTTTGTATTCATCAGTTACTGCCTGCATGATCAGATGTGAATCATAACCGCGCAAGTTATGGAAGAAGATTGGAAGCTTCCAAGTCTTAGGATCAAACTTTAATTGTAGATTACATTTGCTGTGTGCTGCTCCTCGGAACTGCCCACTTACATGATCATGATCTCTTACTATTGGATTGTCTGGGTTTGGTGTTAGACTTTGTTCGCATATCCAACACTGTGTGGTAGAGTTAAACTGTTCTTGGTCTTCAGGTTTCATAACAATGTCTGAAAGATTCAGTTGTTTGGAGCAGTCATTTCGCACTTGGTTCATTTGCTGTAAGAAGTTCTTTGCTGCATTAGGTCCTCTGTACAATTGCGGTTTAGAATGTTTACCATCTGAACTAACAACAATAAATGCATATGAACAGACTTGATGATTACTTAGAGTTACTGTTTTAGGTAGGTCTTTTGGTAAAGGTCCTTCATATGGCACAATGATAGATTCAAAGTCAGCATAAACAACATAAGGACTTTTCTGTAGTTTGCATACATTCTTAAAATACACTTTGCTGTCTGGCGGTGGTGTTGTTAACTTCACAACCGCATCATCAACGCTCTTACAATGTTGCTTGTGTATAAGTGCTGCATGAATTGATGGAATACGCAAGAGACATCGCCTACAAAAGTCTTGTTTACTATTGTGATTGCTTGTGCTCGCCATCAGTCTACTCATTGTACGAATCAAAGTGTAATGATATTTTACACCATCAGTCATTAGTAACATGTCAACATGGTTAGTATCACAATCACCAATCGTTGGTGAGTTCTTTGATATTCTGACTGGTTTCAGTTCATCTTCCTCATCCCACGTGTAAACATTTACGGTGATGGGTTTGTTTTGCTGTTCAAATTTGTCAATGCTTGTAATGCTGACAGGAAATTCAATACCAGTAAAGTTTAGTTTATTTCTGTATGCATGATAGTTAGACACTCTTTCTGCATTTTTCTTTACACTGTACAGTCTTGCCAGAACACACCACATAAAACATTTGTCATCATCATTCTTTATGTTCAGCACAGCACGTTTTTTGACAAGAGCAGGAGGTAAAGGTATGTAACTTCTACCTCTGATGGGGGCAAATTTACTTAGCTTCAATTCTATTTTTAGAATTTCACCTTCTGACCATCCGGATCCTTTCATCTTTGCATCCTCTGCAGCTTGCTCAAACCGTTTCATCATTTCATCTGCCCAGTTTCCATTCAATTCTGCCATAGAATTAAGTGCTAGTTGTCTGGTTGAAACATGAACTTCTAGCACCTCATCACTGATTGTTTTGTATTTTATTAAACTGACTATCTGCACTTTTACTGGAGGTTCAATCAACAAATTGTTTGGAATTTGTTCAATGGCGTCTTGCACACTGGACTGCACATTTTGAGGATCCGTTACTTGTAATTCAACGGTGTCAAATACTGTCGATAAAGATTCTAATACAGAGTCTTCCATCGCTGTGAGTTTGATTTTATAACTCAAAATAAAAATATAAATTAAAAAAATGAAGTTGCTTAGAATTCTTTCTCAGAGCTTCCATTTTTGTTAACACTATAAAATCTGAAATAAAAAATCATTTAACATTTGTACCACGCGGAACTAATTGTAATTCCTCTTTTACAAAGGCTCTTTGCGGTGCTGGTTCTCTCAAGTAATATATAGGTGGATTTGTCTCTACTACTCTCTTGATTTCATGAATGTCAATACTCCAGATTGGATCCGTTGCACGCTTCCTGCTGTCACCCTCAGCTTCACCGGGTGCATATAAATATCTGACTTTCTGATTGAAAGGTAGTAATGCCACTGGTGTTGTTGACTTTGGAGCAACATGTATTGTTTTCTGTTTGATTGCATCAACTGGTCTTAACCCTGTAGCTTTAAATACCTCCAGATTCATTGCTCTAAGTACTGATGGTAATCTTTTGACCCATTCAGTGTTACGCAATTTACTTTCTGTGTCCAAAAATTCCTGATGGTACTGATATGAAAACAGTTTTTCTGCCAACTGTTTGTTAAAGCTCTCAACAATAGCCTGTGACCTGTGGTTTCCTGGAATACCTCTCTTCACTGTAACATGATGTTTTAACAGAAGCTGGTTGACAGCTCCTTTAAACTCCTTACCATCATCGCACTGAATCATTCTGGGATACTTTAGTGGTCCACGTCTGTAAATTTCTTGCAGGGCAACAGCTGTAGCTATAGCACTTTTCTCTGTCAACGGTTCAGCATCTTTGTATCTTGTTGCAACATCAACTACAGTCAGTGCATACTTATATTTCTTCCTTCTGACTGTGTCATGCGGTAAATACAGCAGGTCTATTTGATGAGTGTCATTCGGTTTAATGTTAACAAAGTGTGGTCGTGTAATTTTTCTTGGTGCAGGTAAATAGATCTGCCAAACTGCCTGCTTTGACAACCATTTCTTTGCTATATCTTGAGAAACACCTGCTGCGTCACTGAGCTTGTCAATAGCAGTTCTTCCTTTCCAGTATCCTTTTGGGGAATAATATATTTTAGATAACAAAGCATCACTCATGGTTTTTTAAATGACAGAATATTAAGATTTGACAGCACGCGCAATAAAGTAAACAACAGCCATACCAATAACAATGAAAACAATCTCGCCCACCTTCTGCTCTTCTGAAGGCTGATAAAAGTCGCCCAGTTTTGGAGGAGCACTTGTCTTCATTTTCTTTCCAGTTACAAGATAGTATTCTTGAATGGCTGCATCAACATTGGCAAAGGTTTTGTTTGCATGTCCTTGCTGCCTGAGTTTATCATTCATAAAGTCTAACTGCGCAATTCGTTTCTTCTCGTATTCATCCTGTGCTTTCGCCAGTTGTTCCATGGCTTTGTTGTGCCTTTCCCTCTCTTCACCATTTTGCAGTTTAGAAAACAAATAGTTGCTGCCAGAAAATGCAAGCGCATTTACAATCGCACCTCCCACCATCATAACCAAGCTAGCCATTTTATTGTCTTACATGTTTATATTTTCTGGAATAATTCCTTGCTTCACCAAAAAGTCTTTTGTTGCAAAGGAAGCTGTCACAACACCAATTAGTTTAGCACCGTCTTCGAAGTCTAACTTTCCCAAGTCGGCTGGTTTCATTCTGAGGAGACTTTTACCCAGCATTGTGTAACCTACACTCAAGCCTCCAATCACTGCAGCGTGATAAACTAGATTAACTATTGTCTTTTCAGAACTCATTTTTATGTTATCAAAATTAAAATATTAAAATTATTCCATATGAAATGAATCCACTGCAGGTACTACTGTGGGCTTTGTTATTGTTTGTACTGCTTTGTTTGTTGGTTTTGGTGTTTCTGATTTTGGTGTTTCTGATTTTGGTGTTTCTGACACTTTATATTTGCCTTGCCAAAGTTTGTAAAGCAAGTATCCACCTCCTCCAACAACAGCTGCTACAGCTACTTTTCTGTATGATAGAAATGAAGATTTTAATTCTTGATCAGTTTGTGTGACCTTAGTCACTTCAGGAATGTTTGGTGTCTGCTCAACTTCAGACATAATGTTCTGCTTTGCCTTTTGATTTAACTTTTTTTGTCTGTTCCATTCGGCTAGTTTTTTTCCTGCTTCTACTCTACCAGGTTTCTTTGTCACTGTGTTCACTTCTGGTATTTTCGTCTGCTCCACTGTCTGCTTCAACTGATCTGTCATCTTTTTTATTCTGAAAATTAATGTGTTTGAAAGTAATTAATCCAGCAACAAATGGTACTAATAAAGCACCAAATCGATAATACAGGCCACAGGCAAGAGATTCGAGGGACTTGGAAACAACAGGGTCATGAGTTAGATCATGTGTTAAGTCTTCCTCCGAGTCGAGAGGTGTAAAATGTCCAAAAATCTTTGTGTACAAACCTATAACAGTCTGTCCAATACTTCTAACCATCTTAGAACCAAGCACTGATTCATACCGTCCATGATACTTTTCTATATCTTCTGAGGAAAGATGTTGTACTTCTTCCACAGTTAACTGCTGCCCAAGGTAGTGTTTTGTTTTTCCACAAACAGCAAGTGAATACAATCTTTCTTTTTTATCAGGTATAGTCCTACTGTCACAGATTTCAATATCTGTAGCAGTCTGCATCAGCAATTCATCACAGTTCATTTTATTTTGATGCAGAATAAAATAAAAATCTAGTAATTAAACTTGAGTAAGAACTTGGGTAGGAACTTAACAAGAACTTAGGTAGGAACTTGAGTAAGAACTTAGGTAGGAACTTAACAAGAACTTGAGTAAGAACTTGACAAGAACTTAGTAAGAACTTGACAAGAACTTGAGTAAGAACTTGACAAGAACTTGACAAGAACTTGAGTAAGAACTTGACAAGAACTTGAGTAAGAACTTGACAAGAACTTAGCAAGGATTTCTACAAACATACATACTGAACTGGTTGATCAGTTTTTAAAACCAGTTTCGAGTGCTTAGAAGATTTCAGATTATTCTTTATTCTTTCTCTCTCCTGTTTGTTTTCAATGACATCATTTTCTCGAAGACACTCTTCAAAACTGTCACGGTCCTTTGAATAGAACAATGTTATTGTTTTGAGTTGCTCTCTAAAGTCTTTCAGAACTGCATTGTATTTTTGTGTTAATATCCAAACTGATATTAATGCATGTCGTCCACTGAATGCAAGCTTTGCTAGTGCACTTTTCTTTCTAACAATGTCACGTTCTGCTGCACAGTCATCAATAATAAACAGTGTTGGCGTGTTCTGAAAAAGATCGAAATAATGCTCCAAGCAAACATTTAGACGATCAGAAGGATTTACAATAAATATATTTTGATCAGACCATATGAATTTTCTCTCCTTGTATGTTCTGTTATGCTTTATGGTTGGACAGAATATGACTATATGTTCAAAGTGATTTATGTAAACAGTCTGTAATAAATCCAAAACATATCTTGTTTTGCCGCAACCTGTTGCCCCACAAATCAAAGAACAGTGTGGATCTTTTGGAAGAAAATCTAGATACTTCATTTTAACACGTTCAATAAACAATATCCTGTAATCTGCTTTCAGAGATGTTTAACTGCGCATCTGACACAACAAACACGTAGATCTTAACTGATTTACTACTACTCCCTACTTCCTTTTCAATTTGTATTGTGATTCCTTCTGATCCGTTTTCAATTCGCCTTCCACTTCCATGCAGTTTGTTGTCGTCAGTTGTTCTGAGATCCAGCCATAACGCATATTTATTTGTCAAGAAATCTTCTACGCCAACACCGTGTAAATGTAGATCTTTAGCCACAAGATCAGATGTTGGGTCTTTCAATCTTCCTCCAGTAAAGTACTTTCTTGCTTCATCATAGTGTTGGTATGGCAGCATGCCAGATGCAAATATTTGGTTTGGCTGCCCTTCAATTGTGCAATATACTCTATTGATTAGTGGATTGTAAAACTTTTCTATTTGCCTTTCATATGAATCTTTTGGTTCCTCAAACAACATAAGTATTCCCTTCATTGACCTAGCTGGTGTATTCAAGTTAATGTTCCAGATTGGATCAGCCTGGCTTTTTGAAAGTGTACTGTGATTCAACACTCTTTCATAATAGATAGGCAGCTTAGAACTGTACTGATTTTCTATAAGTCTAGCCAGTTCAGGATGGTTTACAACATCAAACTCTAAAGAAATTCCAGACACCTTATACTTTGCTTCCGGGTCTTGTGAAAGCATAACACGATCATAACTATTGAAAGTCAGGTCGTATGACAGCCTGTCACGCAATGCTCCTTGATAGAAGGGAGGATGTGAATTTATGAGTTCAAAGTCAAGTGGAATACAAAATTTGTTTCCAAAAGCAACATTGACAGCGTTATCTTTTTTGTTGTCAGCTTTATCTCCGGCTCCTATTCTAACTTTTATCCCATTGTCTGACTGAATCCCTTGAAACACTCTGTTTTTCTTTTCATTGTCAGTCAACCAATTATCTGCATAAACTAAAAATACATCTGCATTATTCAATGACATCACTTCCCGCCCTTCCAGTTTGACAGTAATCTTCCTCACAATTGCTCTTCCTACATTATAAGCCAAAGTCCTATTTTCATCTGAGCCAGATTCTAATTCTAATTTGAATGATAGTCTTACAGTGCCTGGTACAATAACATCGTTCTTACCTAGATTAGGAAACCTAACAGTAAGTATTTCATTCTGATCAATAGTAGAAGGATTATTTGTAACTATAACTGTTTGCCTTATTCCTTTTACCCCGAGAGGCTCTTTCAGCCTTCTGTAAGGATCAAGAACAGAACCGAACGATTGTGCCATCTTTTTTTTATTTTCAAAATAAAAAATAAGTTACAAATGGCAGAAGGTGGATTTGAAGATTTATTTGAGCCAGCGGACGACATGAGCGAAGCAATCCCTTTGGTTCCCTACCATCATTCACTGCATTATGAGGTGGCACGACATGAACTTCTGGAAGGTAAAGTTAGAGATTTCTATACTGTTCAAAAAAAGAAACGCATAGCTTGTAATATTTGGTTAATTTAGTTATATGGCTACAAGGATATCCACCAAACTGCAGAAAATGTTTATCTGGTCGTCGACCTTTCGTCCATTGCCACAAGTGAGCTCTGCACGTGACGCATGCGTTATCAGTGGCTACAATGTCAAAATTGCTCATTTGGCATGACCACTCGTCATGCTTCAGTGTAATCTCGTGAAACTCGGGGAATATTGAGCTCTCACCATGTCTTCCAAAACCCATAAAAGCGGATTGTTCGCCACAAAGAAATCAGACGACAATTCAGCGACGAAAGATGGCCCGATTGAGCAGAGAAGACCGCCAAATTGCATTGGGTCGTTTACAAGCAGGCCAAAGTCAAAGTGCAATCGCCAGGCACTTCCACGTGTCCCAGAGCACCATCAGTAGACTGTGGGTCAAGTTTCAAGCCACTGGCTCCGTTGCTGACTTGCCACGAGCGGGAAGACCAAGGGCGACAACTGCTGCTCACGACCGCTTCATACGGCTCCGCCACCTCCGGAATCGTTTCCTGTCGGCCTCATCTTCTGTCCAGGCTCTCCCCGGGCCACACCGATTATCGGACCAGACCGTGCGGAACCGCCTGCATGAAGCTGGTTTGAGAGCTCGCAGACCTCACAGAGGAGCTGTCCTCACCCGCCGCCATCGCCAGAACCGAGTGCACTGGGGCAACCAGCACCTTCGCTGGACCGTCCGGAATCACTGGAGACACGTGTGGTTCAGCGACGAGTCCTACTTCCTGCTCCAGCGACATGATGGTCGGAGGAGGGTCTACCGGAGAGTAAACGAACGTTACGCGCCCAACTGTGTGGATGAGGCACCCGTTCATGGTGGTGGAGGCGTCATGGTGTGGGGGGCGATCAATACCGCTGGAAGGAGCACCCTGGTGCACGTCCAAGGGCGCATAACTGCCCAGCGATACGTGGAGGAAATTCTGCGCCCACACGCCCTTCCTCTTCTGGCTGACCAGGATGCCATATTCCAGCAGGACAACGCTCGCCCGCACACAGCACGACTCACCACCCAGTTCCTCACCGACCACCATGTCCAGGTGCTTCCCTGGCCATCCATGTCGCCAGACATGAACCCGATAGAACACCTCTGGGATGAATTGGACAGACGTGTGCGCAGGCGAGAAGAAGCGCCGGCAAATCACCGCGATCTATTGCAGGCACTTCAGGAGGAGTGGGACACCATCCCACAGCAAGATATCCGGCATCTGATCCAGTCCATGCCCAGAAGGTGCCGGGCAGTTGTTGCTGCTCAAGGCAGTCACACCCCCTACTGACTTGACAGCCTCGGCACCCAATCGTATTGATTGACTGATTGATTTGAAGATGCAAATGAACTGTGTGTGCATTCAACTGTGTCCATACCAAATTTCAAACAAATAATCTAAATATTGGATTTTCTGTTAATTTTTTCGAAAAATAAAACAAATTTGGCAAGTAGCAACTATGCGTTTCTTTTTTTGAACAGTATACAAAAGTTTAGGAGAAGAACCTGATGTTTTAGATCCAAACCAGTTCAAAATGGAAGCAAATCATTTATATACAACTAGCGATAAAGGAGAAAAAGTCCAACTTACATATAAATCTAATCCTGCTAAGTTTCTATCAAAAGTTTCACTAAAACAAAAACTTACTGCTAATCGACTTAGGCAATTAGATATTGTGCCTAGCACACGGTCATCATCTTCCCATGTTGTTTCCTTACTTCAACAAGCAGAACTAGGACTACCAACTGCTACTCAAATAGAATCTGTTCCATTGCAAGATCTTAATAAACTTGCAGATGAGGCTGATCAACTTATACAAGAGATAGAGACTTCTTTTTCTGAGGAAACTTCACTGAAGACTCCACATGAACTATTACCTATGAGAGAAATAGAAGCCCTTAATCAATCACTACAAACCATCAGAGGTGAAATAGCAAATAATCTGTCAAAACTAGGTCAGCTGGATGAAGATATAAACAAAGAGAAACAAAAACTTGCTGATGCTGATGATTTGAACCTAGAACAAGAAGTAAAAAACAGAATTTCTAAGCGTTTAAAAGATTTGCAGGAGGAGAAAGCCATAAGGTTAGAAGTTCTAAGTAACAACAGAGAACAACTAAGAACACAGGTCAGCAGAATAAACAATACAATTCAAAGAATCCTTTACGAAGACACAACTCTTGCTGAAAGAATTAGAACGCTTTTCAGAGAGCAGGGAATCACAATAGCTAGTATACTAACTGCGCTAGGATTTGCAATAAGCACATTAGTGTTAACACTCACAGGTGGCACTGTCACACCTCCACCTCCACCTTCACCTTCATCTCCATCTGATCCGGGATGGGTAAAGAAACAACTCAAACACATTGCAGAACTATTAAAGAAACTAGCAGCAAAAGCTTTGGATGCACTTCCAGGAATCATTGGTTCAATTGTTAGCTGGCTGTTATCTTTTGCAGGTAAAGTTGTTGGTTTCATGGCTGAACATCTCTGGACTTTAATAGTTTTAATTGCAGGTGTTCTGCTAACGAGAATAAAGCAAAAGTAAGCCTACACCCACTCCACCAATTACTAGAGCAGTCTTCTGCGATTCATGATCATCACTAATACTAACAGCTTGATCATCACTAGTGACAGAATGATCTTCACCTGCAGCGTGATCTTCACTTGTCACGCTTTGTTTCTGTTCATTGTGATATGGCTGTAGCATCGTTCTGATTTCTGAATTCAGTTCTTCACCCTTTCCAAGCGGCTGGGTGTCGCTAGCAATAATGATTTCATTGTTATAATTTGTTATTGTTCCAATCTGCAGCTGGAGATCAGAAGGTAACATGTAAAGGCCGTTACCAACAGCAAAGTCAACTTTTGATCTTGCATAACGGAGAGAGTCTTGATACCTTTTGATGCTGGAAGGCAGATCAACTGCAGAGTTTATGACATCTTCTAAATTTGATAACAACTGTTTCTGTGCACCAAACCCTGTGCTTGTTCTCATTATGTTTGATCGTGTCTGTGCCTGCGAGCCTAGCAAGCACCACGCATATGTTCGGATAGATTCATTGATCCTTTCAACACCTGATCCAGTGAAACCTTTGCCGGTGTCTAATATAAAAGTAGTCCATGCATTGTGGTGCTGTTGTTCTATTGATCCTAACTGTACCTGCACATTTGAAGAAAAAGATGTATGACCTGGCCAGTAATCAAAATTATACCTCCTGTGGACACCCCATAAATATAGTGTTCCCATGCCATGGTTTTTGTCTTGCTTTTGCCTAAAGTCGGTCTTAAAATCTATATTGAATTCATTGCAGAGACGCTCATACACTTTCATGTTTATCCTATTGTTGAATGGGTTCCAGCTCTTTTCATGCGGCATTGGTGCCTGAAGTTCAGACAAGATTCTCCTGCACTGATAGTAAACGTGAAATGTGTACACACACTTTGTCAGTAAGTTTGAATTATTCATGTGGTCTGCATAGGACACTCCACATCCTGTGGTTGCACAGAATATTGCAAAGTTTAACTGATTCTGATAGAACTGAATTGGGTGAGAGTTCCACATCTTTGGAACACTATCATTTTTGATTGGGGGATTTAGGTAAGAATGGAATGGGTCAGGCACTTTAACGCGAATGGATTCTGTTTCTGTTACAGCAAAGTCCAACTCATGGAAAGAAATAGTCTTTGGATTGTAATATGGTCCAGTTTTGTATTTAACGTCTTTGTTGAATTTATACTGAATCATTTTTGTTATTGAATAAAAAATGTTTATCACACTAACAAATGTGAAGACTAGTGTGCCAGTTAAACTTGCAAACCCTATCAACAATCAAAATGGAGGAATGAAAGTTGCACTGCATGAAATTATGTACAAGGTTACTTGGTATAATATCAGTAAAAAAAAGGCTAACAACTGGGTTAGAATTAATGGTAAAACACATTCTGTAGAAGATGGTTACTATGACTTCTGCACTTTAGAGAAAGAATTGTTTGCTCCAGTAGGTATTACAGCGAGTTTAAATCATGCAAGTCTCATTGCTACTCTTACTATGCCCAAAACTAGAGAAGTAAACGTTGAGTTTCCAACCAAACTCCTTGATATGCTTGGAATTACAAAAATATACAAGGGAACACGTCCCATTGACATGGATGTTAACAGTGTACTGTTTGTTCACATGAGAGAGCTTAACACATCCTATAATCTGTTTAATGATCAGCGTTCTGATCTGCTTAGGATTCTTCCACCGAGTGATGCCTCTTTTTGTAAAATGCACGTGCCAACATTTAAGACACTTCAGTTCAAGGACTTGGAGGAAGGGTGTCATGAATTCCTACACATTGATCTGAAAAATCAAAGTGGACAACCAGTTGATTGTTTGTTTAACATTACATTGGAAATAGTTCCATAAAATATTGAGTATTAAAATGTCGAGTGGACCTACAATAGCTTATCCTGTTGCATGTTCAACTATAGAGTTGAAAGATTTAGCAGACGCTATCGACTTTGAGAGCAATGCTGAAGTTGGTGCAGTGTATGCATTCGAGTTTACAGACACCGGTTATTACAAGAGAAAGGAAATCGACGATGAAAAGAAACCAAGATTCCTCAAACTAGGTCAAATCCGTGATGTTAATGTACCTGATCCAATTGTCGATGACACATTCTACATGTGGAAACATCAGAATAAAAAATGGGTACTTAGTCCTGTTATGAAAAAGATTGACTGGGAAATGAAGTTTGAATTTGTGAGTCCATACACTCTTGTTGGAAAAGACGACACATTCCGTAAGTCAATCAATGCTAAACCACTAATTGTTAGCCTTGTTCCTGCGTTTAACAGCAGGGGAGAAGTTGCAGTTAAACCTTTCCATAAGAACAACTATCTCATTCACAGAAAACAAAGTGTTGAAAAGGACGCTGACACCATTGTCGATTTTATACCCAAGCTTCCAATAGGGCAGAATGCAACTATGATATTTGATATAGTTGTCAGGAAAAGGGAAGAAACCACAAACACTGTTCTAATGAGAGGAATAAATCTCAACTGGAGACCATTAAATGTTGAAGAAGTCAGAGTATTTATTGCTGTTCAAAAGGATTCTAACACAATAAAAAAACAGACGTCAAACCAAAATGTTGTTGTTAACGCAGATATAAATAATTTAACAGAAATAAGAAGTATCAATCTTACTTATCTTGATTTGATTGCTTTCTACTATACAGATAAGGTGTTAAGCAATGAACAGCTTCAAAGCTTAGCAGAAACACTGGCCAGTGAGAATTAAGATAAATATTTTATATTTTGCATTAAAAAGATGACTAGCAGTGTGAAGCTTTATCCTAATATTGATGAAAGTGCAGCAGAAAGTCAACAATTCAGACTGGCACACATTAGTAATATACAAAAACAACTAGAAGATGAATTAGAAAAATATTCTCGCGCTAGACGTAAGTACTCAACAACTTACAACAGCCTTTCTAATGCCAGCACTGGTTCTACTATCCTTGCATCAGCTGCAGGTGTAACGGGAACAATTCTGTTAGCTACCGGAGTAGGGACTCCAGTTTCTCTAATCCTAGGTGGTGTCGCAGCAGCAGTTGGTGGTTTATCATTTATAGCATCAGCTATAATGAAAAAAATTGTGAAAAAGCTTGAAAAACACGAATCCATTTCCACTCTTGCATCATCAAAATTGTCTAGCCTAAAACTGTCTATCAGTAAAGCACTTGAAGATTCAAAAGTTTCTGACGAAGAATTCAAACAGATACAAACAGACTTTGATGACTACAAAAGTAAGAAAGCAAGTATTCAAACAAAAACACGAGCTGAATATAACAAGCCAATCGATATAGAAGATCTGAAAAAGCAGTTTTTAAAAAAGGGGATTCAAATAGGACGGGAAGAAAAAGTAAAAATAGAATCACTTGTAAAGAGTTAACTATTCGTTTAGACAGTCACATTGCATGTATCAGATATAATTCTAACAGTGAAAGAACATATGAAGTAAAGTTTGTAAATGAGAGAGCGTATTGAGCTTAAGAATGTTGTATAAGAGAAAGGGGGAATGTACGTTCTGGGTTACTGATTCCGACAGACCCGGCATTGGTTCAAAACAACCTTACTTTACTATATTTTTTTTTTGTATGGATTTATGCAGTATTTTTCTGATTTTGTCGCATGTTTCATTTTAGTAAAAGTTTAGTCCAGAAGCCTATTTTGCGTTAATATTTAGGGTCTGTCGGAATCGGTGAGCCAGAACGTACATTCTCCCTTTCTCTGATGCACTTCATGTGGATTGATGCAGCTTGTCTGAGAAGTAACTTGTCATATGCTACTGCTGACTGAAGCAAATACATCATATCTTTTTCTGGAACCGAGAGTCTACATTGTAACGCCTGTTTCGCAAGTACATTGAAAGCCATATGTTTCTGTCTCTTGCATGGCTGAATCCATTTATGCCCTCAGAAAAACGCCATGGACATGCCATTTCCTCTCCATTTTCAATATCGTATATATTCACAGGGCTATGTTTAGACCTCTGGACATACAACATAGGTGGAGTGTGTGAAAAAGAGTATCAATGTTGAATAACTTTATTCCGTATGGTGTTTGATTACACATTCTAACACAAACGCAACATAGTTAACAGTTACTATATGTATTTGTAGATTCCAGAAACGGTCACACGGTCTAAAAATACATACATACTGTATGTTATGTTTACTCTTAAAATGTGATCACAATTAACGAAAATAGGTTAGTACTACGATTAAGATGTAAGAAATCGACCCAAAAATGGTTTCATTTTATTCTTTATCATTTCCTGATTCCAAAACCATATAGATATAATATGTTTTATTCAAAACAAGCTCAGAAAATTAAAAAGAATACAGAAAAACGCGCTTTATTCCTTACCACAGTACGCTATAGCGCTATTCTGCCTCGTCACTTTCACTTCGTGTTGCACGGGTAAACTGCCGCGGGGATTGACGTACGAAGCTGTATTGTCTACAGTTACAAAAAAAATGCAGTGCGTTCAGTTTTATTCTGTGATTTTTTACAGCTAGACTAAATGTAGTAATTTCGCCTTGCGCGACTTGTTTTCTCTTAAATGACACCATGTATGACAGATGAAACAGAAAAGTTGTGAAGATGCACAAATTAGGAGGGGAAACGAAACAAAACAAAAGTAACTGATCTCGTGAGAACGGCAAAAAACGATTCATGTGCACCTCTCCCAAGGCTTTAGAGAAGAGGGGTCGTCCTCGGCCCCTCAACAACAACAACAACAACAACAACAACAACAACAACAGGCATCAAAATAATGGAGAAAAACAACAAACAACAACAGCACAAACACGAGGAAAAATAATACAGCAAGACAAGCAAACAAACAAACAATCACGAGAACACAGTAAAAAGAGGAAACAAATGTTACGTTGGAGAGAAATTAAAGAAAATTGATTCCAGAACCATAATTTCATTTTGAAATTCCTGGCAACATAATCTTTTACACATGAATAAAACTAAACAAAAGCAACAAAAATTGACAAAGGGTAAACAAAATAAGGGCAGACCGCGAACTGAACTGGACTCAGAGGCTTACAGGCGAGCGCCATAACCGTTCGGCAACGGTGACAACTAACGTGTTGGCGACACTGAAATGAATTGAAGAGAGAGAGAGAGAGAGAGAGAGAGAGAGAGAGAGAGAGAGAGAGAGAGAGAGAGAGAGAGAGAGAGAGAGCGAGAGAGAAAGAGAGAGGGAGGGAGGGGGAGGGGAGGGGGGAGGGAGGGAGGGAGGGGAGAGAGAGAGAGAGAGAGAGAGAGAGAGAGAGAGAGAGAGAGAGAGAGAGAGAGAGAGAGAGAGAGAGAGAGAGAGAGAGAGAGAGAGAGAGAGAGAGAGAGAGAGAGAGAGAGAGAGAGAGAGACGATTTCGAGTTTGAATCCGTTCTTACCATGCCCCAAAGCGTGTATACAATTGTGCACACGTTTGCTTTAGTAGTGGCAAAGAAGGAAAACGTGTGACATTTTTTATTTAACACTGACTTTGTGTTGGTTTTCTCTAAAGAGGAACGCTAGCTTAAGACTGCTCCAGCTTTGTAGTTGGCACACACAGTCTTGTCGTTGTTATAAAGACAGCTGGGGGCCATGCTGGCACTACTCCAATCCCTGTCACTATTGTTCGAGTTCGCGATACTCGAGTTCTTTGCAAAACAACTTGAAAGAGAGAATCGAACATATCCACGTGCAACTTGAAAGGCGATACAACAGTCGACATTCATATGCAGTTGCTAGCGGCTTCCATGGCCGTTGTTTTCCTCAGTGGCATTCAGCGTGATTTTGGAAACGGTTTCATTGTTTGTAGATTTATTCTGATGGGAACTTTATGGGACTGTGTCATGTAACTTACAGTAGGCTACCGCACGTGGTTCCCTTCTTGAGAATTATACATCTCCGATGTCTCAAGAGATCACTTCACAACTATTAAAGTACCATCACAGACCAGGGCCGGACTACCGGGGGGGGGGGGTTATGGGGGTTACGCAACCCCCCCCCCCCCTAGCCTAAACATGTACCTCACTTATTTAAAAATGTTTTTACTATTGTTTATTTTATGCCGTGTCATGCAAGGAGCGACCATTTTCCTATTTCAGAATATGACCTACCCATGACCTACCCCACAAGGGGCTCTGCCCCTTGACCCCGCCCCCCTGGACCACCACTTGCAACCCCCCCCCCCCTCCTCTTAGCCTAGTCCGGCCCTACAGACTTTAAACAATTAAATGTGAAATGGTTGAATCTTCAATAATGAATTACACAAAGTATTGTTGTATTCAGCTATACAACTCAGTTATTTAGGGGACAAAAGCACAGTCCAAGCTGAACGGGGCTATCAAACAAAGCACCTATTAAATTAACACTTTCCATAGAAAAATGTACACTGTCTTGTAGCAGTTTAAGGAAACCGTTATTCGATCACAATTTCTCTCAAAATTGTTGACACAATTACGTGGCATTTGTTTTTCTTCAGCAAATCTGTGGAAATGTATGAACATGTCATTACAAGGAATTACACGTTTAAGTAAAGGAGACTGATCGAACATGTAAATGGCGGACGCATTTTGTCACACAGCCCTAATTTCTTGAGACATGGGGATCCACAATTTCTAATGAGGGAAATATTTCCGGTAGCCTACTGTAAGCTCGCTTGGGTCACTCTTGTCATCCCCTTCATTTGTGAGGAATAACTTTGCCTGGGCCTTTGGACATGTTGAATCTGTTCGATGCAAGAGATAAACAACGCTTTGTATTTCATCATTCGAAACTGTGTCCCGGAGATTTTGTTTCTTTCTTGCACACTAAAGTACTGTTTTATCAACTAGCCCAGATGTGTTCTTCACTCAAAACACGTTCCATTCAAATACTAACTTGCTGTATAGTTGTAAGTGCGTTTGCAAGCTTGATAGTTGGCACACATACTCTAGTCATTGATATCAAGACATTCTCGGAGCCCGTGTGACACTACATCGGTTGATTTCACACACATTTGGCTCGCCTCCAGTTCTTTGCACAAGACCCTTAACAGCAACTCAAATACATTCACGGGCTATTAAAAAACCCAAACATAGTCGGCGTAATAGTGCAGTTGCTAGTGGCTTTCAAAGAGCGCCTTTGATCTCATAGGTTCAATTCATTTTAGTTTTTGAAACAATATAAAGCTGTGCAGGCTATTGCTGATAAGCATTTAAAATAAATTAAAATAAATGTACATAAATAAAAGGAGCAATTACGCATCTAACTACTGGAAAATAATAAGTATTTGCATGTTATCATGCACATGAACCTGATTTCTTCTCCTAAACACACCAAAACACACACACACACACACATACACACACACACACACACACACACACACACACACACACACACGCAAACACCCACACACACACACAAACACACATACACACACACACACAAACATACACACACACACAAACACATACACACACATACATACATACACACACACACGCACCCAAACACATTTAAACACACACACACACACAAACATACACACACACACACACACACATACACACATACATACATACACACACACACACACACGCACCCAAACACATCCAAACACACACACACACACACACACACACACACACACACACACACACACAGAGAATCTCAGATATACACCGAAAGAGGGAGAGACAGACAGAGAGACAAACCGACAGGCAAACACACACACACACACACACACACACACACACACACACACACACACACACACACACACACACACACACACACACACACACACACACACACACACACACACACACGCACACACGTACACACACACACACACACACACACTTTTTTCTCCTCTTTTAATTAATGACCTTGGCTTACCGATATGTTTTTTTTTGTTTCAGCGATTGAACGGTATAAATTCAATGTGCTTGAGTACGTGTGTGTGTGTGTGTGTGTGTGTGTGTGTGTGTGTGTGTGTGTGTGTGTGTACCCCCGTTTCCACAGGTTTGGTTGCCTAAATCACCATAAGGCAACCATCCACACGTGGATGGGAACCTAAACTCTGGATGGCAACCTAATTGTGTGGATGGTCGCTTCATTTAACACCGTTAAAGGAAAAGTCCAAGGTTTAGGGTCACTTTTGATACGTTGACACTTTTAATTCATTAACCACAATTGTATGTGTAAAAATGAACACAGAAGCCCCAAAAGTATACTTTGAAACCTTTTTTTGCTGTTCCGAATTGTTCCACCGCGCGCGCAGTCTTGGCTCATGACCTTTTGCACACGTGTTTACTACGTCACACACTGCTCGAACAAATATGGCCACTCACAGTATTTACAGCAGCAGTAACTAGAAGAGGAGGAGTACGACGGACCACGTTTGAGCCAGGCTATCGTTCTTCCTACCAGTTTGAACCACGGAAGAAAGACGAGGAAAGAAGGCCACAAGACGCTACTCGTAACAGAGCCAGCATGCAGAATCGGCAACACTGACTGGTATGTGATTACTATTGTTGTCGCTATCTTCTGCATGCTAGATCAAAAGTCATGTGCGTTTTCCACTCATCAGTTGTTGTGCTTCTGTTGGTATGTTAGCATGACAGGATTATGCTAAGCTGAGCTTTTCAAGCGTCTTGTTTTCTTACCACTTGGATATTTTACTTGGCACTGTACAGTTCAGAATAAATGTATCTGCAGTGTTGCCTACACTTGACGATCTCTTTCCCCTCTGGGAATTCTAAGCACGGTTTTTTTTCCGTTTACACAACAAAACATGTTGATAGTAAGTCAAATTGCGTAATGCCATTTTCTCGTACAGAATGACATTGATGTTGATGATATTTTCACTGATTCGTGACAGTAAGACACAGTGTTTCGTTTTAGGTAATGCATGGAACCACAAAACAGTAAAAGGGAGCTTTCTGAAATGGCGGCGGTGATTTCAATATTCAGAGATCTATCTCAGGAATATTGCCTTACATGTGCCTATGCCCCTGTAACCTTTTTATGTATTTTAGATCTGCCATGATACGATTTGTAAAACGACGGAAGGACATGAGTTTATGGTCTAAAAGTGGTGATTTGGGGAATTTATTTTAGGAAGGAAATCGTGCCAGAGATGTTGTTTGGTCAGTAGGGAGGTTGGGAAATAGTTTTTTCAAAGGTAGAAGGACATTTCGAGTAGGCATTGAAAATGAACGAAAGGCAATTCTGGGACGATACCAAGGATTGTTGTGAATGATGCAGACAAAGCGTGTGTTTTTTTTAATATAAATCAGTGCAGAATTTAATCTTGAGTGAAGCGGTATGTTTTTGAAGAACTCTTCAAAACAATCTTCGTTCTGTTGAATAGGAGGGTGTGTGTGTGTGTGTGTGTGTGTGTGTGTGGGGGGGGGGGGGGGGGGCATAATGGCGTGTGCCCGATTTCAACAGAAAAACTAGGAAGATCTATTGTAGATCTGAAAATAAATAATTCAGTGATGAACAAAGATTAATTTGTTTGTGCGTGTGTGTGTGTGGGTGTGGGTGTGTGGGTGTGTGTGGGTTTGTGTCTGTGTGTGTGTGTGTGTGTGTGTGTGTGTGCGCACGCGCGATACCCGTGATGAGGCGACCATTGTGTAGTGGCTATGTTCCCCAGGCTCCAACAGAAGCAGGCTGAAATCGAATTCTGTGAATGTGATGCTTTCTCAGAAATATCCAAAAATGTATACACAACAGTTCCCTTCTTTTGATTGATGTTTGGTCTGTTTTGTTTCGCAACATGGGACACTGTTCAAAAGACAGTGCAGGAGTATTTTCAAACACCTTGAGGAGACAGGACATTGTTTCTGTTTCACAGTGGCCAGGTCAGTCACGATGTGTGGTCAGTGTTAAAAAGCGACCCTGTTAGATTCACTCGAAGGGTACTAACACTGCATGCATTGTGAAACCGCGACTAATGGTACTGTTCGTGTTGTTTCTGTAAAGCATGGTAAGTTTTGTGCATACATAAGAATCACCCGTTTTTTTTGTGTGTCTCCTATGTGAACGGGGCATGCTGATTACTGTTTCAGGTGTCAGTGCGGACATTGCTGCCGGATGCCAACTTCTGTTGAGTGTGTGTGTTGCCACGACGTCAGACAAATCAAACAGAAGGTAGAAGGCCTGGAAGAGCAGGTAGGCTGCATCACAGCACATCTTGGATTTCGTACCGTGTGCCTGGACATCTACTGCCTGGAGACCGCATACTATGCGTACAAGCAGGACTACGGGCGTCTAAACTTCGATCTGCATGAGTATGTAACACAACACAAATCAGAAGATTATCATTCGGATATATTTGCATATTCTTACACTGACAAGAGAGTGAAATACCCTGTAGTACATTGTATTACACAAATAAACAGATCGGATACGTAAACTAGACACAAATACATAGAATCTAATTAAATCTTCATTATAAACATAAACAGTGGAAAATAACAGCAACTGGAAAACAATAGCATTTGTGTGAAATAAATACAAAACCTATTGTAAGACTGAACACCCACCCACAAACTTTTCAAGATACAATTTAATTGATGTGGGATTCTTCAGTATGTACACTTCTTACTTGCCGGTGTAGCACGATATTAATCCTACGAGATTTTTACTCCGGAGTAAAAAATTCGTACGAATATGTTACTCTACTCATACGTGAGAAAGTTACTCCCCACGACAGGTTGTACTCCGATTAAAAAAAATGACGAACAAAATTGTAACTCCCCTGACAAATAATTAACTAATACATTAATCCACCCTATCCACATAATTATCAGTATGATTAGAGCTTGTTCATTTTTCTTAAGTTTTGACATCGGAAATGTACCTCATTGCTTAGAATGGGTGTGTAGCTGATGATCGTTGGTGAAAGCCTACAGTAATAGAACTTGGCGGACATTGGTCATAGTCCGATAACTGCCTGCATACAGTATACCTACATAACAGATTCCAACACAAATTTCTAAAGTGAACATGTCATATCTTTATATTTATGGATGAAGAAAAGGAGGTTTCCGCCTGACATTTATCGAAAAAAAGGAAGACATCTTCTGGAAGGTTTTAGATGCAAAGTTTCATGAAGATCTCAGCAATCATTTTCAAGGAATCGCTCCACACGCTTTCTATACGATTTTCGTATGAAATTGTAATCTATTTTCTTGCTACGGGTTATTGATATATAGATTTTAAATATTTGCCTATATTATATTTGTGACAAAAATGCAGTGTGTTCAATGTTATTCTGGGATTGCTTTACACCACTTGTTTCTTTCTTGCTTTCGCAGGAAATACAGATATGTCGCCTACAGGCAGCTGGTGCGATGGTGTTGGGGTTTTCTAGGCAAAAGCATCAGGGTGCCTCTACCAGCTTGTGCCGTGAAAACGATCAGGGACACTTTCCCAGACGGAGGAAGAGTGGGGTTCAAACTCCCCCAGCTGGAGGGAATCGTGTGACCCTGTGTTGAACAGCTTCCTGCATGGTGGGACGATGGTACTGGGATGCCAGGTGGTCTGGTACATGGTCCACATGATCCCACAAACTTAGTTCCAGGTTCCTGGGGCTGTTGGTGTACTCCCGCATCAGATACTCTGTGAGCCGGTCAGCATAGCCTGTGCCCCGCAAATAGAAATACAAATTAAATCGATGAATTTGACTCAAGAAATAACTGTTTGTGGTGATATGCATCGGTATGAATGTATAACGGGTACATTAAATATACCCCCCCCCCCCTCTTGTGTTACAACGTTCACTACCTTTCTTGGTTAAATGAACTGCTTGAAGTTAAACTTTTAGAAATTTACCCTCACTATTATATATTTTTCTAATTTCTAAGATTTGATTTTGTTACATATCTTTTTTTAGGACATAGAGTGGGAGTTCCACTAAACTCAGGTCTGTCAAAACTTTTGCATCAGATAGTGAATTTATGACTCAGAAACATACTCATAAGGGAGAGATCATTGAAACTGAAAGCAGAGGTTATTTGTGGAATTCCCCAAGTCTTCGTGCATGCGAGTGTCCGACAAACAAAACTGTAGCACGTTCAACCATCTTGACAGAAGGAACAAATACCCACGCTTCCAAAGTAGGTTAGAACTGTTGCAGAGTAGTACAGGAAGGTTTTTCACACTATAACTACCACTCTCATGAAGTTTTTCACTTCAATTGAAAGCCCATGATAGTGGTACGATATCAAAACAGAAAAGCTTAAAAAACAATGATACTCGCCGGGATTATTGTCGCTTTTCTACTCCTCAAAAACTCAGCTAATATTTCGGCTGTCACTGTTTACAGTCAGGATGATTGTGGGCTATATTTATAATGTACCCATCATCCTCTGTTTTACCCCACCCCGTGTCATCCGGGTTGCTCCAAAACAACATTGTCTGCTTCAGGAGCAGACAACATAGAAATAGTATACATCACAATCACATACGGACATGATCTGTTGCATAAATTCCCTTTTCTTTCTTTTTCTTTTTTTTTTCTTTCGTGGGGGGTGGGAATGTTTACAACAATGTACATGAGATATAGCGAAATTCGTGATTAAGCGTGAAACGGGACATTGGGCATTTCCCCATGTTCAACTAAGAAACAGCGACAGAAGATTCATGACAAAAGCTTGTACCTTCCAGTGATAACTGTGTCACAGCTCTCCTCGGATTGGTTACTGAGTTCCCAGTCCTCGTTTTCTCGATCTGTCACCTCGTCTGACTCGCTGACGGGCTCTTCCTCCATAACTTTGAAAAGATGTTCATGCACTGCAAGCGGTTGTCGGTTTCCTTTGGGTTCTTCAGGATCCGTCTGCTGGCAGAAGTCAACCTTTTTCATGTGAACAAGAGGTGCTGGGTGTAGGCCTACCTTATCATCAGTTTGTGACCCTTTAAAACAGAAAGAACACTTCATCCTTTGCAACTTTCATGCTCATAATAAAAACATGAAATTCTATATTTAGCGCGCACGTGTGTGTGTGTGTGTGTGTGTGTGTGTATCAATGTGTGTGTGTGTGTGTGTGTGTGTGTGTGTGTGTGTGTGTGTGTGTGTGTGTGTGTACGTACACCTTTCACATTGCTGTGGGTTGACTGTCTGTGCACAGGCAAATATTTTGATGACTGGTGGTTTTTCGTGACAGCGGCAAGTAGGCCTACAGCAGGGCTTGTTATGGAGTGTCCTTTTGTTCTCATCGTTTGCCGTTGGGAATCGTGACAGTTCCCTTTTCCTCTGGAAGTAAAAGAAGAAAGACACTTAGTCTAATGATAATTTGATTTGAAAGTATGCTTGGTCTGGTATTGTCTATTGACCTATTCAGAACATTGAAAATTGAAATACCCACTGAAAGACGTATGGATATTATCATGTGTGTATCCATGCGTAAGTTTCAACACATAAGCTGGTTTTACGTGTCTCAGTCAATGCAGACAGATCACATGCACGATTCTCACATCTCTCGTCTTTCAGTAGCAAAAACTGCACGCTTACAATAGATATTTTATACATAGTGAATTATAATTCAAGCAAACACTGTCAATGTCATGGATTTACATTTGGAGTTTGCGATCATATTTACCCCACGCTTGGCACATATATTGTGTAATGTCTCCACACAAAAAACTGACAACGTGTTACTCTTAATCTGCCGCGCCACCCCCCACCCCTATCACCCCCACCCGCTCTTGTTCCTGCCCAGCCCCCATTTTCCACAGCTCAGCTCAGACCGTTGTGCAACAGTGTTGCCTGTGGCGCTTCGACGTCAATACATCATCTTTGTAATCCAGCAGTAATAGCCGGACCAAGACACACTAATCTGCACCAATTCACATTTGCTGCGCACCAATATGTGGGTGCATGGTCAAAACAAAAAACATCTACTACATCTACAATCAAAGTACACTGACCTTCAAGCAGCTTTGAACGGAGGGTACTGCCAATCGCGACAATACTCTTTTCGGTTGAAACCCCAACCTGTTTTGCTCAAAGTTGATGAAGTCGGTTTGCACGAAATCACACCGTATAGAGTAGGCTAAGGCAAAATCGGTCAAGATTCACTTCCGGGAGCACGCACGGGCAGACGCTTGGTAAGTTTTTTCCTGTTTTCTCAAAGTAAACCCCGTTTTACACCCTGTGCTGCACCCGAGCGTTTGTAGACAGATGTCAGGTAACGTCTGCTATAATTTTATGATGGCTGATGCTGTATTTGTGGCAAAAACTTGCAATAAAATCGTCAGTCGGGAGCTAAAGTCCGGATGTGGACCAGATTTGGATGGCTACGGTCAAGATTGTTTACTTTTTAGGACCATTTTCGTCTGTTTTCTCGTTATATTTTGCACTCTGGCATATTCACGCATTAAACCCAACGCTCTTCTCACTTTTTGCATCAATAGAAAATCTATGTCCGCTTTAGATCTCCGTACTTGGGCATCAGCATTCACTTTATTCATTGAAGGCTAAAGTCCATCTCATTTCAGCCCAGAACAGCTAAAGGGCTAAAGTCCAGAACAAAAAGATAAAGAAGTCTTTGTGTTTGATTTATGCGTGCTATAAGCCCAGTTTGATTGGTGTGCAATGTATGACATACTCTTGAGAAAACACAGCAATGTTTTTGCATTGTAGGGGATGGGATTCAGCCCTTTCATTTGTCTGGATAGTTCAAATGTTTAACATTGTGCGAGGTTTTGCTTTTTGCAGATGGCTGATTTATCAGTACTTACTTTAGACAGCTTCCTCGACTGTTCCGAGGAAGTTGTGCCAGGAACGGTCGAGGAAGCTGTCAGTGTGCCGGCGGAGACTGACCAGACTGACCAGGAGCCGGGAGAACCGAAACATGATCCACCCCACACAAGGCGCATTTGTGTGGGGGCTGTGGGCGTCAGTACAAAACTGCCAGCAACCTCCACAACCACGCCAAGATGGCACATGGGTCTGGGGATGGGCCAACGTTTGAATGTGAACAGTGTGGAAAAGGCTACATGGAACGTGTGTACTTCGAGGCGCACTCCAACAGGCACAAGAAAATTGCACCCCATACATGCCCAACACCAACATGTGGCAAAACATTCAAGAACATGGTGTGCTTGAAACGACACATGAAAGTCTGTGGTGTCAAGGAACCACCATCATTCCAGTGCACGGATTGTGCTAAAACCTTCCCCCGCAAGACTTACTTGACACAGCATATGAACAGTCATAATGACCTGCCTCAGCACCGCTGCGTCACCTGCCTCAAAAGATTTAAAGGCACAGTAAGCCTCCCGTAAACCATCACAGAGCTCCCCGAGCGTCTACATATTGTACAAGCATACTGCCATTTGAACGCTCACCGAACGGGAACATCCTGGCTGCTTTCTGTCGAGCGTGAGAAATTTTCAAAGAATTTATTTTCGTGGACTTGGCCTCAACAGCAATGGCGCCTCGTTTTGGTGCTGGACGGCTGTTATGAATACCGGAATTCACGCCCGGACAGTAAGCCTCCCCTAAACCATCACAGATACTGTCAGGCTTTTACACACAGTACAAACACCCTTCCATTTGAACGCTCACCAAACGGAAACATCCTAGGTGCCCCACGTAAAGAGCGAGCAATTTTTAAAGAATTAATTTTGCAGATTGTCTCGAACACTTTTTGGACCCATCCTGAACTCAGGTCAAACATGAGTTACTTCTCTTCGGGTCTCATTCTATCGATGCAAACTGGCGATAGCCGTGAATCGATGATTATCAAAATGTTTTTGGACCGTGGTGCGTTTTTGCGCTAGACCTAACTTTTAAAATCTAAATAATAAATTGACAGCTTGTTACTCAAACATTCTTTAATCATAAAAGAATTCTTTTTTCATCAAGACAAGATCAGTACAATTCGAAGTTGTGAAAGTTTGAAAAAAGAAAAGCCCGGAAGCAGGGTCGCGCAAGGGTCGTAGCAGACGACGCCGGTTTATCAGTGCATATCGCCGTTCCTCTCAACAGTCAAAAGCCATCGCTAGAGTTCTTGTGAACCACAGCCGTTTGTTTCGTGCATAAAAACGTGCTATTGTAAATAGTCGCATTCAAATAACTAACTGACGACTACATTGTGAAAAAGGGAAACTGGATCACACGGGTTCACGATGGCTCAGGGGTAAGATAAACCACGCAAAAATAAATTCTTTGAAAATTGTTCGCTCTTCACGGAGGGCACCTAGGATGTTCTCAATCGGTGAGTGTTTAAATGAAAGGGTGTTTGTACTGTGTGTAAACGCCTGACCGTATCTGTGATGGTTTACGGGAGGCTTACTGTGCCTTTAAACACCAGTCGTCTCTTCACAGGCACTC